>NC_139912.1:5349420-5449420 GCF_905171665.1 Trachurus trachurus | reverse complement strand
TTCATCACTTCTTCTTCAGTAAGACCTTTCCCTCCTCCTCCTCTTCCTCCTCCCTCCTCCTCCTCTTCCTCCTCCTCCTTCCTCCTCCTCCTCCTCCTTCCTCCTCCACACCTGAGTTGAACGGGGTTTATTCAAATTGGCATCCTCCGGGCCGAGAGGTTACCTGAGCCCCTGTGAAAAAAAAAAAAAAAAAAGAGGGAAAAAAAAAAACATGGTGGCCACTGTGACAGGCATGTCTACCACACACACACACACAGACACACACAGACATAGACACACACACACAGCGTCCAGGGGGTTCGGTTACCGCTCTAAGCAGCAGCCTGTCTGGTATAAAGCACCATGGGAGGTGCAGGAGGAGGAGGAGGAGGAGGAGGAGGAGGAGGAGGAGGAGGAGGAGGAGGAGGTGCAGGAGGAGGAGGAGGAGGAGGAGGAGGAGGGAAGTAGCACCAGAGTTGGGAGTATTGTCTATAAAGTGGTTTGGGTTTCCCAACTTGTCTGACAGCACGTCACCGGCAACGCCACATTCCTGCACACACAGAGAGAGAGAGAGAGAGAGAGAGAGGAGAGACGAGCCACCTCATCGTCTGCCGCCATTCAAAAAAAAAAAAAAAAAAAAAAAAAACCTCGGCCTCGGTTACTGTTAGTTATCGTTTCCTTCAGCGGCTCCTTCCTGATTTTTTACACAGCAGCCAGAACAAGAGGAGGACAGTGACGGAGTCTAGAAGTATAGAGACAAGAGTGAGGAGGGTGTGTGTGTGTGTGTGTGTGTGTGTGTGTGATGCCATAGCCCGAGGCAGCGAGGTGGGATTTGTAAGCCCTTTGTAAGTAACAGGCACCACTCTTAGCAGCTGAAGGTATGTTTTTGTGCGAGTAATCCGTGATGGATGTTTTAATTGAAAGCACAAGGCTTTTAGGGCTGTTTTCAGAGACCACAGCCAACATCTGACACCTCCACTCAGACCCCCCCACCCCACCAAACCACCAACCCCCCAAAAAAAACCTCCTTATACATAAGCAAACCCCCCCATTCAACTCCTCCAACTCTGTACAGTCAGACAGTTACAGGTCACAGTGAACGACTCCTGTCACAGCGTGGACAAGGACGTTTAACCAGGACTTTTTAAATAGATATTAATTATTAATTGCATATAAGATGAATGAAAAATGAAGTTGACATTCATAGTGAATGAATAATAAGCCGTGAGATGATGAAAAATGGTCAAATTAAATGAATAAAATGTGAAAACAATCAATCGAAACAAGTAATTATAAGAAATTAAGTGATATAAATCGGTAAAATGAATAAAAAAAAGTTCAAATAAATCGTTAAACAGCAAAATGTATTAAAACAAATAAAAAAAGTAAAAATAAATAAAATTTCTCAAATCAATGGTGAAAAAATGTAAAATAAATAGAAAAATTAAGCAATATCTGAAAAGAACCAAATAAATCCATATTTAATTTAAAGAAAAAAGCACAAAAATGAACAAATGGAATATTTAAAGGGAAAGAATAATGCAATTAAACCTGTAAATTAGTTGTAAATGAGAAACCACCCACTGCTGTAAAACCTCCTACCCATCAGACATCAGTGAGTCACCTCAGCCTCGGCTTACAGGTGACTTTGCATTTTTGGCATTTTCCAGATGGTTCGAGACGATTTTTTGAGCCTGAAGGATTAAAAAACAACAAAAAAACAAAAAAAATACAAAAATCAGCCACATGGAGAAACACGTCATTGTTGGACTAATTTAAAGCATGAACAGAACCAATGCTCCAGATACAAGGTTCCTCCGCTGCAGATGAAGAGAAACCATCACAGGAAATTCACATTATACATCAAACGCCTGTTTATTGTTCCTGCACCAACATGCTGGAGTGTGTGTGTGTGTTTGTGTGTGTGTGGACGGAGGCACCGACACATTTACATTTACTGTATCATGGAGATAAATACAGACGAGCTGGATGTAAACAAAACCTGGATGATAAAGCAGTTTAAAGAACTTTGCAAGACACTACAGGCAAAAACACTGTTTTTTAATGCACTGTTCAATTTTGAGATTTTGGGCTAGTTTTCTTCCTTATAACATGTATTCTTTCAGAAAAATCAAAAGAAATGGTAGAAAATCCACATTAAAGTGATTATTTTACTTCATTTTGTCTCTTTCGTTGGTAGATTTCTCCTAAATTTACAAAAAGTTAGTCAAACCCATGTCATGTCAGGTATCATTGTACAGTAAAGCTCGCTCTCTCCTTAACAATGATGTAGGCTCCACCAAACCTTCCAGTTTCACTCCTGTCTATATTCTGAAGGTTTTTTACTGAGGGGATTGTTGATATATCATTCACAGCCTGATTTATACAACATTTTATTCCTAAAAACATTGCAAAATTTGATTTTTTTTTTTTTTAGGGCTGATGACAGTATTTTCTCATTTACAGAGTGATAAAAAGAGATATCCAAAATCCTCCTCTGTAAAAACTTCTGACTCTAATATGTCAACAAAATGAAACAAGAATTTTGAAAGGGGCTTTTTCCATTGTTCAAATTTCGGTTCTGGAAATGTTTGCAAATTAGCGCATATTTCATCAGATATTGCCTCATTTATATATTTAAACATAAAATTTGACAAAATACAAATACAAAATATTTGTGTTAATGTAAGTGATAAACTTGGGAAGTTTCATGGTGATATGTGTCAGTTAAATTTTTTTTACCCTATTCACCTGTAGTGTGTCCCCTTAAAACTTAAAACTTAAAGGGATAGTTCACCCAAAATTCAAATTGCACTCATTATCTACTCACTCTCATGTGGACTAAGGGCTGAGAGAAGTTTCAGAGTCCTCCGTGGCTCCTCTGAGTTACAGGGGGGTCTCGGCGTAGCAGTGCATGTCCATATAACGGTTGCAAATGGATACCAACTGTCTTCGTAACAAAAAGACACACCAAAAAACATCCAAATACCTCCATGCTGCTCATCCAAATTGGATGAACCAGGAAGAGGAGCTTCCGCTACAAACAAGCTTGAAATATAGACTTATTTATTTTTTATCGGAACAATTTCGCATTTACAAGACGGACATTACATACCGGACATTACATACGAGCAGCATGGAGGTATTTGGATGTTTTTTTGGTGTGTCTTTTTGTTACAAAGAAAAGTGGTATCCATTTGCAACCGTCATATGGACATGCACTGCTACGCCGAGACCCCCTGTAACTCAGAGAAGCCACGGAGGACTCTGAAACTTCTCCCAGCCCTTAGTCCACATGAGGGTGATGAGTGCAATTTGAATTTTGGGTGAACTATCCCTTTTAAAACTTCAAACTTGAGGGTTGACAGGCAAACGGAGGAGGAGTGAATGTGTTCAGGTGAGTTTCTGTCTGACCCGATCATGTGACCTCACCTGTGAGGAGCCGTGAGGGCGGATGAGTCAGTCCTACGGTGGCCTGGGGGGAGGAAAAGAGAGGGAGGGAGGGAGACCATAAATTTCCAACACGATGATCCAGGTTCAGGAGGGACTGACCCTGCTTGACCTGCAGAGACTCGTCTGGACCACATACTCCTCCCATCTCTCCCCCCTTCTCCTCCTCCTCCTCCAGCCTCACCTGCTTGACCGTCCCTCACCCAGAGGTTCATCATCCTGCTCGTGTTCACAAAGATCCTCAAAACCCCCCAAAAAAACCACACACACATGCACACAAACAGTTTCAGAGAGAGTGCTCTTGACAGTGAGTAAATGGGAACAAGCTGTGGGAGAGGGGGAGGAGGAGGGGAGGAAGTAGGGGAGGGAGAGAAACTTCACAGGGATTTCTTCTTTCTCTCTCCTGTCACTAGCCGCCAATTTACCCCCCAACGCATTTGGAATCAAAACTTAATTAAAATTTTGAATAAATAAAAACAACGAAAAGAAGAAGAAAAAAAGAGAGAGAGAGAGAGCGAAGTTATTGAATTCTGAACCCTTTGATAGATTTATCCCCCCAACCCCAGAATAATGCAAAATAAGATTTAATAACACCTTTCATATGGAGAGTACAAAGCCGGCTATTTGCATTAAAGTGTAAATCGGCGTCAGGGAAAGGCAGCGTTGCCTCTAAGCTTATTGATGTTCAGTTCTGAGCAGCCGGGCGGCATTGTTTCATGCCGCAGCTTGACGGATGTCAAGGTGATTATAGTTTAGATCACCCGTAAGAAGACAACGTTTTGAAATGGTAAAATACAGACAGGCAACACAAAAGCCTTCAAATGTTTGTTTTACTGCGAGCGGAGGGGAGGAGTGGTGGTGATGGGGGCTGTTGGATGGAGAAGGAGGAGGTGGGGTGGAGTGGGGGGTAAGGAAAGAATGGAGAGAGTGGGAAAAACTCCCACTGAGTTTCAGTGTTCGCTCACAGAGGACGGAGACGACTCTGTTCAAACAATCTGACGGTTTTGTTGAATTCCTCTGACGGGCTCAAAGTCCCTGTGAGAAAAGCCCATTACTAAATGACAAGGGAGAGGGGAGGAGGGGGGGGCAAGGTGCAACTAAGGTATTGTTGAATTAGTCCTATCTGCCCCCCCTCTCCACCCTCCTCCTCCTCCTCCGCTACCCAACACACACCTTCACCTGTGTTTGAAAGTGAACCACGGGGCGGAAAAAGTTTCTTGTCGTCTATTTTTTTTCTTTTTTCTGCTTTGCCAGCGATGCTCCTCTCGCTTCAAAACTCCTGACAGACACTTTCTCATGTTTGTGTTGTGTGTTTTTTTTTGGTTTTGTTTCCTGCTGATTCATCTGTTTGTTCAGACTCGGAGGGAAATAGTGACGGGAAAAGAGGGCGGAGCCTCTTGATGATGATGATCTCACTGCAGGTGAAGCACCAGATGGGACGTAAACGTATAACTGATATTCAAATGACTTCCAGCTGTTTTTTTTTAGCAGATGTTAAGTTATGAATGTGTGATGTCATGTGGGTCCTTCACAATAAAACTACCTGGATTCAAACAACAAAAGAAAAGTGACGCCCATTCATTCATAATTGACTGAAAACTATGTTGTCATTTAAACCACTATTTATATATTTCTATGTAAAATCCCATTTAAGAACCTGCATGGGAAAACAACATGACAGATATTTTTTTAATACCCAGAAGCTAAAAGTTGTTAAATTCTAAACTGTACCTTAAAATAATCAATCACTTCCTATAAATTATCATTAATTAGTCAAATCTAACTCTCCGTGTTGCTTTAACCCCTATAGTTTCCCAGAAGGCCTTGAGCCCAGCAGCTGCAGACTGACTCTGACTCTTCACTCTGTCACTCAGGCTTCATCCAGCGGTGAGAGCTGCTGCCTCGGGGCTGGAGGTGTGCCATGCCATGCTGTGCCGCGCCGTGCACAAGCTAATAGCTGCCCCTCCCCCCTGTCAAATTACTCCTTATCTGACCGCTGATAGGACCGCTAACTGAGGCCCACAGCCCCCGCCCCCCTCCCCTTCCGACAGGTGAAGAGCACGAGTGGCATGTTGTGTATCTGGAAGTTTGACACGATGTAGAAACTGAATGTGAAACTCATGCAACTAAAACATTTCTGCATCAAATAGTTCAACTTTAGAGACGTTAAATCATATTTGTATCACATATATACAGTATGTATACAAGAACAGCTTACGTTTATATTTAATACTACAACATAGAACTAACTCCAGCACTTTAACACTTTTTTTTTTTTACAACTTTAATCTACTTTACATTACGCTCATTGTACCTGTTTGGTTCCTATTAGGTTTAACTGATGCATTTCAGAGACTCTTATTTTGAAAAATTGCTTCCATGCACAGATTTTAAGTTTGAATATTTATTTCCATTGGGTACAACTTTTAATTTTTTAATCTTCAATAAAAACCTGAAGAGACAATGCAGAATAAACAACGTTAAACGTCAGTATAAGTGTTCACGCAAACTGTTGAAACACACTCGGCACCACTGACAGACCCACAACGAGCTGCTACCCACACACACTGTGTGTTTTTTTAATCTAATTAGCACAAAGTTTTTTATCTGCCTTCACTTAATAACTTCATATCTGGTTTATTTTTTAATTTTCTAAAGGTCAAAGTTCAATTTTTGACGTTTAAACATCATTAAACACAATAATTTTGCTAATGAGAGTGAAACTGCTGTGACACAGCGGCCTCATTAGTGACGAGTACAACCTGTGGATTCACACACACACACACACACACACACACACACACACACACACACACACACACACACACACCTGTGCTGTGTGTGTCTGTGTGATACGGCAGATGACCTGGTAGATTTATGGTCCTGTCATTAAGGCATGCGAGACATGAAGCTCCTCTAAACCACGCAGGGCTAGTTGCTATGGTTACCATGCAGCCTCAGGTGAGAGACCTGTGTGCATATGTGTGCGTATATGTGTGTGTGTGTGTGTGCGTGGCATTAATTCTTTATTAATGAGGATGTTGAACTTTGTGATTGTCCAGGACTCGCACACCTGGACTGACTTCACTGCTGCACACAGATACACACAAACACACACACACACACACACACACACACACATAGATACACACAGCACATGCATGCACATTGATGTTCCCTCCATTTTTTTTTTTTTTAGATTATCATTTCTCTGCAGGAGAGGGGCAGAAAAAAGAAAACGATCGAGTTTTCACTTCACAGATTTTCATATTTTTCCCGCTTCTTTCCGCTTTTTTTCTCTTTTTTTTCCCAGGAATATAAAAATATTTAAGGGCACAGAGGAGAAAGAGAGAGAGGTAGAGAGGTGGAAGAAAGTGAAGCTGAAAGGTGGGACGGATGGAGAAGGAGGGGAGAGTGGAGGAGTGGGGACGAATAGGTAAAGAGGGAGGGAGGAAGAGGAGGGATGGAGGGAGGGAGAGAGGGAGGTCAGGTTAGGGGTCACGTGTGCGAAAGAGATAAGACCTCCTCATTCCATTTTGACTGACAGGCCGGGGGAGGGCTCAGCAAACCCCCCCGAGACACACACACACACACACACACACACACACACACACACACACACACACACACACACACACACACACACCTCCATCACTCTCCCCAGTCGCTATCACACTTTCTCTAGGCCATCACTCTCTCTGTCTCTCCCTCCGCCTCTATCATCCCCTCCATCATCCCCTTCTCCCTCCGTCACCTGCTCCTTCCAAACACACTTTCTACTTTTCTATCTCTGAGTATTTTCTTCTTCACCTTCGACTCTGCTGCGTTTTTCTCTTCCTCCTCCTCCTCTTCTACCTCCTCCGTCACTTTGTGGCGACGGCGGCGACGACGAACGTCCTCTTGTCTCAGAGCGGGAGGAAGGAAAGAGACGAGTCGAGTCGCAGCTTCACCCGTCGTCGTCGTCGTCAGTCGCCGGGCAGATTTGTAGCAGTAAAAGTCCAATTTATTCTGAGATAAAACCAGTAGTGAGCTTCAGGAAACTGTGTGTGTGTGTGTGTGTGTGTGTGTGACTACGGTAAGCAGGGTGGGTCAAAGTTGAACCAGGAAGTTGCATCCTCTTCATCTTCCAAATAACTCGTCCATATGTTGATTCTTCAGGCTTTGGGGTCAGTCTTTAAATGTTTGCATCAGTTCACAAACGCACAAACTCTCACCTGTCAACAACAACAGTTTGATGTGTCTTATATACACACTTGAATACACAACATTTCCATTTATATATTTGTAAAGGCTATGTTTGATATCAACAGGTTTTTGATTCCCACAAATATCACAACGGCAGCTTTTTTAAAAATCAGAGTTAACTGGAAAATGTTGATTTTCATTTAACATAAACGTCCAGAATAGTTTGTGCATGTGAATGTGGTTTATATCACATGACCACTGCATGCTCACTCCTGCTCTTTCGTTAATTAAATCAACTTAAGTAACTGCAAGTAAATCAAGTAAATCATTAAAAGCAGCAGCATTATGATATACTGAATGCTATGTGTCATGTGTCAAAACACTGTGTTTTAACAGGGCTACACATTCATATGAATAGAAACAAGCATCATTTTCTATACATGTGTCCTATATTTAACCATGAAAGGCGTATAGAAACACACACACATCAACACATTTTGTTAAAATGAAGCGCACCTCCGTCAGCGCTGGCCGTCTCCGTCTGAAAGACAAAAGCCTGAGAACTCCTCAGCCTTTTATTCTCCCTTTTCTTTAAGTCACACAGAGTAGCTCCACTTTATCTGCCGCAATTACCAGTTTCACTATTTCATTACTGAGTAATAGGTACGCAGCCGCTCTAAAACTATAACTGCTTAATAGATCTTTTTGTCCTGGGATATTATTAAAGTGTGCTTCATTCAAGCAGCGGCCTGCGGTGATTGTGCCGGTTTGTGGCGGCGACGCGATGAGTTTGTAGCTTTTTGTGTGTTGTTGATCAGATTTGACTTGAGCTGCTTCATTCATCCACTACCACACTAGTCTTTTTTTTCCTTTTTTTTCATAATCGTCCAATCTTTAATTCAGCCAAGAAGCTTTTCACGTTGTTAAACAAAGGCGGCGGCTCATTATGGGTTTGTTACTAACAAGGACTTGACCTGTAACCCTGAATGAGTCGCTCGCGCCCTCAAGGTGTCTTTTCACTGCCAGAGGAGAAGAGAAAGAGAGTGAGAGGAGAGGACGAGGGGGAAGAGAGAGAAGAGAAGATGCAAACAAAAGCATGCGAACATTGTTCCAACGAGCATTATCTTCATTTTTTTTTTTTTTTTTTAGCACCAAACAATGCGTGACAATGCGGCGGCAACAACAGGAGCCTTTATATTATGGGAAGTGGCAGAATGGAGTTGAGGCTGTTGTGAGAAGTGGCAGAGGAGACGAGAGACAAAGTGGGGATGAGAGGGACGATCTTCATTGTGCCGTACTGTACGTCGCTTTCCCTTTTTTCTCATCCTGCCATGAAAAGACACCGGCGGAGGAACTCCTCAGGGCCGCTGCCAGCTGCAGAACAATCACCACCACAACCACCGCTACTATACCGCCCATCCAAACACATTAGAGAGGAGCATTGTCGGGAGCTGTAGCTCTTCATATTCCATCTGAATGGAGCTGCTCGGCTGCTTGCATGCAATCACAACATCTCGCCGGTATCAGAAACATCTTGCATTTACATAACCCTCGCATTCGCATTCATATTCACATTCACATTCACATTCACACGCCCGCATGTGTATTTTCCTCTGACTTAAGGCGTCATTTAATTTTTCCTCCTTTTTTCCTAAAAAGGATCATTTTTAAAATAGACCTTAATCAGTAGAAGATTAGATGCCATTTCAGATGTTATTGATGAAACTGGCATTTAGAGGTTTTTTTTTTTTTTTTTTTTCACTCTTGGCTCAATCACATCAATAAGACACATGAGGAATAAAAGGGGAGAGTATAATCTATGCATCGCTGGTTCCACAGGATTATGGCAAGAGAGGAGGAGAGAGAAATAAAAGATAGTAGTAAAGGAAGAAAGAGAGGGAAGAGTGGAGGGGTTTGGAAAGCAATGAGTAAGTATAAGGTGGAGGTAGAGGGGGGGTGGGGGGGTGGAGGCGAAAGAGAGAAAGAAAGCGATGGATGTCAGGTTCTTCTCTCGGTATGAAAACACCAGACGCAGCAGAGGAGGGGATTGGATTCACTTTTTAAAATGTCACCCAACATCTGTTTCATATTTATGATGGTGGCGCTGCCTCTCCGATGCCCCCTTCAACACTCTGGCGATTCTATCTCTGCCTCGGATTACCCCCACTACCCACCAATGCATAATTTATAAGGCTAATCTTTTTCAACGAAAGACTGCAGACAGAGAGAGAGAAAGAGAGAAAGAGAGAGAGGAAGAGAGTGAGTGAGGGAGGAAAAAAATGGATTATAAAGAGAAAAAAAACACAGTGCCACAGATTTTTTGCTGATATGTGAAGCGAATGGCTGATTTTTGGAGATGATACCTTAAGTATCTCATGTAGTCATTAACAGGATTAAGTGAGTGGGCTTCTGATAAGGTGGGAAAACAATTCAGGATTCGGCACATCTTGTCCTCTTTAACCCAAACAGAGACGTATCAGTGTATGTGGCCCGTGTTTTTCTTTCTTCTGTAATTTGTGATGCCTTCAGATCCCCCCCCTCGATAAAGCTGTTGGGGGGACGGCGCCATTAATATCGCTAATGATGATAACATTTACAGCCCCCATCGTCCTCGCCCTCAACCGTCGCTGTCGTTGTCGTCGTGTGCGTGGCGTTACACGGTAGTGGTGGTGGTGATGGCGAAGGGGGAAGGGGGGGTTGTGGAGGTAGCTGCACTTTGCCCCCCCAACCCCCCCTCCCGTCCTTTTGTTCTTAGTGTATATGACTGATGCCAAATGTTTTCACAGCACAACATGGAAACAGGATTTCTCGTCCTCGTCCTCCCACTGTCTTTCCATCCGCCACATCTGACATGACACTTTCTCCCCTCCTCTCCTCTCCTCACTCTCTCCCCCCATCCCTTCCCCCCTCCTCCCTCCTCCCCTATCCCCAACCCCCCCCTCCTTTTTTTTTTTCTCGTCAGCTTTATTATGAAAAGTACACAGTTTCGATAGAGTGCCCTTCTGACATTTTCGACTTATTAGCTAGTTTTCGTACCGTCTTCAATCAACCTCCTTAATCCTCACAGGGAGAAGCGCTTTTTAATTCACCGATGGACTGATAAGGGCCGGGCGAGCGGGTAAGCGAGTGAGCGAGCAAGCAAGCGAGCGCGGGAAATAAAAAAAAGAAAAAAAAGAAAGAGAAAAAAAAAACGCCGGAGCAGCAGCAGCAGCAGCTATACGCTAGCAAAGCAAAGCACAGCACAGCAAAGCAGAGCAAAGCAAAGCAAAGCAAAGCAAAGCAGGCCTCGGATGAGGAGGGGAGGAAAAAAAAGAAAAGAAAACGAAAAGACGGGAAAAAAAACGATTTACACGTAGATGAATCGTGCTTACAAGATGGAACCCTGGGCATTAGGAGCGGATCTGAATTTCCTATCTGTCATTTTTTTTCTTCTTCACCCTCCCTCTCTTCCCACCACCACCTCACCCCTCCGCCCCCCAGCCACCGCATTCGTTCACTGTTTTTTTTTTCTCTCCCCTCCCTCTCCTCTCCTCTCCCTCTCTCTCTCTCTCTCTCTCTCTCTCTCTCTCTCTTTCCCTCTCTCTCTCTCTCCCCTCCTTCTTCTCCGCCATTACCCTTGCTGATTGCAATCTTTAAGCGCCATTGGGCCCACTGCTTCTGCAGTTTTTAATCTGTCTTTAATCCCATAGATTTTAAATATTCCCCAGCTCCCGGAGACTGGAGGCAATTAACTGCCCTTCTGATGCTCTCCTTATCAGTTGCCTCCTTGTATCTCTCTGAAGCAGCCTCAAGACACTGCCAGAGCTGACAAATAATACCGCCATTTACCGCCGAGCATCCTCGGGGACTGGAAGGGAGCGCGCGGCAAAGCCACCGCCGCATTCTAAACAGGTATTTGGTAAACATATCATACAGAGGAGAGAGAAGAGGAAATATACTGCAACATCACTCCCAAAAGCAATGTATGTTTGTCTAGCTTCTTCTTCCTCTTCTTCCCTCTCCTTTTTCTTTTTTTTTTTATACCAAGCAAGTGTGTACGTGCATGTGTTCTCCCTCAAAGAGAAGACACACATTGTCCTCTACACCCTGAGAGCAGGCAGTGCACTATGGGATACATAGGCTGCTGCGTTGATGCTAATACATATATAGATATATATATATATAGTGGTGTGTCCCCTCTGCAGGAAAAATAAAATGAAACAAATGCAATACACTCGTCCAATTTTCCTCCTTTTTTGTTCTCGTGGAGTTGAGGTATTGGCGGCGAAGTGCAGACGTACGAGAGGCAGATGCTCAGACATCTGCATCGATTTTTATCATTGATTTTCATTTTTATTTTTTTTAATCTTTTTTTTTTTTTTCGACTCGGCCACACGATTTATGCACAATAGATTTGAAAAAAAAAGAAGTATGATTCAGGAAGAACTCGCGGTTCCAAACTGACAGAGCGAGGAAGAAGAAAGGGTCGGAGGATGAGTACAGTTTATCAGACACAGATGCCCGGCATGATTCGCTTTTAGGCTTTAATTTGCTGTAGAAGTATGATACGCATGGTTACTAATTACTTAAGTAAAGTTTAGGGGCTTGTAGAGCCAGAGAAGTCTTGACAAGAGAGGAGAAATGTTTGTGGGTTTGTTGTTCAGGCACAAATAATGCAGCTCTTCAAGCTCCGAGGCCCTTTGTTGTTCCCCCAAGACACCACTTAACTTCAGCTCAGTGCCATTAGTTCACATCATACTCAGACCTGGGATTGTTTATAGTGACCTTTGCCAAATGGTCGGGGGTTCAGGCTTTTTTTTCTTTTTTTTCCCCTCCTCTCTTTCTCTTTCTGCGAAATCTATCCAATCAGCTGGGCTTGATAATGCGTCCCGTGGCAGCGCGATGAATGCAATCACCCCCACCGACCGACCGACCGACCACCGACCCCTCTGTGCGTTAACAGCACCACAAGACTCTCCGGCAGGCCTCGGCCCAAAAAAAAAAAAAAAGGAGCAAGTCGAGATAACCATCAGCTAAGAGCTTTGTGACATCATCAGACAGAGACGGGGCTACTGACTGCGTGCCAGGTTCGAGAGCGGCTAATCCAAACCACAGACTACAATAACACAGACGGGAGACAAAAGCGGGGGAATGTGCATCATTACAAACACTCTTAAACTCCCTGAGCTCTGTGTGTGTGTGTGTTGACCCTGACAACACCGTAACTGCTCGCCACCTTCGCCGTGGGATCTGATCTCCCGCTTCCTGCACGGTGACCCCCACTGTGCTGATGTCACATCCCCACCTTCATCATCATCATCATCATCCTCATCATGTGTGTACGTGTCGTCCTGCTGCTGCTGCTGCTGCTGCTGCTGCTGCTCATAACCGAGTCAATCTGACCCCGTCGTCTCCTCCTGACAGCCGCTGGCATTATTTCCCTCCTCTCCAGTGTTGGATTACACAGCACACAGGCTTCTCATCATTAAAATCACATTCAATTACCGAGAGGCCGGGAAGATTGACTAGACAGCAGCTCCGCTAATGGGCAAGGTCGTCAAATTATGATTGCAAACGCAGTTACTATACGCTGGCACGTCGGTGCATCGTATATACACAGAGATAATTTAAAAAACGGACTTTCTGATGCATATTTGGGTCGTGGTTTCATGGGATCTGCCACCTCGCTGCAGCTCATCTCGAGCAAGCAGCAGCTAGGGGAGTTCGCTTCTTCTCAAGTGCAGCTGTGGATCGAGGGGCAACGGCCAAGTGTGCGACCTCACCAATGCATCATGGGAATCGCGGTTCCCCCTTTCCATCTCATGAGCCACAGAGCTGCGATCTTCTCTGTCGACCATCACGTTGTCCACCAGCAGCAGCAGCAGCAGCAGCAGCAGCAGCAGGATGACCTCTCTCTGGCTCCTCATTGTGCGTGTTTTCTTTAATCCACTCCCACATGTGTGCACTTTGTGTCGGCCCTTTTGTTAAGTGCGAGTGTGGATATATGTATTTGTGTATGTGTGTGTTATGTGTTTTTTGTGTTGTTGTTGTTCGCGAGGTTAAGCCGGTGCTGCTCTCCAAGCGTGGCCGATACCAATCCAGAGAACCACGGGGTCTGAGGGGGGGCCAAGGGTCCGCGGCTCAGCCCACAAATAGAGGGGCCGTGCCAGGCAGGACGGAGGCCAAGAGTTGGGGGTGTGGAGGGTGGGGACGAGGGAGAGGGAGGGGGAGGGGGAGGGGGAGAGGAAGGGAGGGGCAGCAACCACTCTCATCCTTTTTAAAACCCCAGCACTTGGGTCACACTAGGGGGCCACCCAATTTCACAGTCTTCTCCGTAGCGTGGCTCCCTGACAGAGAACTAGAACTAGAAACAACTCCAGCAAAAGCCCCCAAAAACAAACAAACAAACACACAAACAAACGAGAGCTTTTTTACAATTTTCTTCAAAAGAATTTACAAGTAAGGTGCAACAGCGTTCTTTTATATATATATATTTTTTTTGTTTTTTTTATTTATTTATTTATTTATTATTTTTGCGGAGCCACAGGTCAGAGATTGCGTTTTTTCACCCGCTCACAAAAATAAAAAAAAACACACTCCAGCACTTTGCCTCAAATCCAATCAAGCCCCGTTATCAGCTCCCTTCTCATCAAGGAGGGCTGCTGATGGAGACTGAGGGGGAGGAGGAGGAGGAGGAGGAGAGGAGGTGATGGTGATGGGGCTAAGCCGACCCCCCCCCCCCCCATCCCCCCTCCTCCCTCTCTCCTCCATCACCCAACCTACACCTCCTCACCCCCACATCACACTCACTCTCTTGCTCCCTCTCTCTCTACACCCTTCCTCCTCCCCTTCCTCCCTTCCTTCCTCTCTCTCTCTCTCCCTCCCTCCTCCACCATCACCACCACTTCCCTATACCCTCTTCCCCTGGTTTCCGTGGCGACTGCTAAGCCCGAAGTTACGGTAAAGCTGGTGTGCCGCTGAGCCCTGGGCAGGATTTGTGACAGAGAAATCACATCAGCCTATGCTGATTAACAATTCCATTCCACCCTGAGATTTATATAAAAAAACTATCTTACATTTGGCTTTTTAATAGGAACGATCGCTATCTCAAATTGAGTCCCTGCAAACTTTAATAAAGGCTACAGGGTTGAGTGGCATTTTGCATGCTGATTTAGGCCCGATTGGCGGCTTTTGATGAGAGGGAGGCTGCTATGTAAAGCGGTGCTCCTAGCGCTTTTCCACATCGCCGGTTCAAATGCGGAAGGATAAGAACATGAAAAAAAAAAAAAAAAATACCACTTCCATCTGCAATCTCCGGATTTCTCTCTCTGCCTCACTCTCACTCCCTCTCTCTCCCTCTCTCTCTCTTTTTTTGCAGAAAATGATTGACTGTTGAATATGAATAAATGGAATAGAATGAAGCAGGAATAGAGAGACTGAGCGCGGCAGACAGAAAGAAGAGAGATGGAGGAAAGAGAGGCAGAGAGAGAGTGAGTGAGTGAGAGAGGGAGGGAATGGGAATAAAAGAAAACCCCTCTCCTGGACTTTTTTTTTTTTTATTATTTCCACTGGAAGGTGAAAAATAAAATCATAAAGCCAAAGGTTTTTATGCTCTCCCATTCTGACATTTGGAGAATGGTATTAGTGTAGAATATTCACAGTGTACAGAAAAGGACCACGGGCACAAGTATGTGTGTGTGTGTGTATGTGTGTAAATGTGTGTGTGGTGGAGGGGGCATCAAATATGAAAAAAAAAAACATCGCCAGAAACACTTATCCCCTCCACCCCTCTGCTGCTCCGGCCCCCACAAAAATCTACATCGGCATTAAAAAAAAAAAAAAAAAAAACTATTTATAGTAAGAGTTCAGCTTAATGGGATAATCAGCTCTATTTGTAAAGATATTGGATAATCCCAAATAGTTTATATGGGCATAGAGATTTAAAACATTTTCATTAGATATACTGCATTTCGGGGGCATTTCACATGTCTCTCAGTTCGCTGCATAAGCCGGCCCAGACAAAAGGAGCTCGAAGGAGTAATTCCTAAGGCGATGATGGCCAAACACTGGGCCTCTGCTGTGGAGTATTTATCTCTGTGTGTTTTCTTTTTTTTTTATTAAAACACACAGAGCAGGAGAGGAGGAGAAGAGGAGAAGAGGAGATCCATCCATGTGTTAACTTTGTCATCATCAACCTGCTTTGGTTTCTCACCCCGGCTGCCAGCACTTCCTGTTTTTGAACATGGCGACATTGCACAACTCGTCGTCGTCGTTGTCGTCGCCGTCTTGTGATCAGTGTGTGTTTTTCTTTTCGAGCTTGTATCCGTGAAGATGAATGGTGTTTTAATTCAGCCTTTTTTGTCTTTTTAGTGTATGTGAGTGTGTGTGTGAGTGTGTGTGTGTGTGTGTGTGTGTGTGTGTGTGTGTGTTTTTTTCTTCTTCATCATATTACATGCAGAGTAACGTTCACAACCACTGTCGAAATAAAAAGAGAGAGGGAGAAGAGTAGAGAGAAGAGAAGAGAGGAGAGGAGAGGGAGGAATGGGGGAGTTAAGGGGAAGAGGGCCAATGGAAGGCATCCAACAGGATCAGTGAGTAGGGCATGCTGCCAATGCCTGGCACACACACACACACACACACACACACACAGTTTATATCTGCCCCGCCTCTCTCCCTCAAGAAATCCCCCCCATACGCCCCTTAGGGTGGACCAGGCATCAGTACCCCACCCCAGTCAGTCAGTCAGTGGGAGATCACTGGTCTTACTGGGATGCCATTTTTTGCAGGTGGATGATGGCTCCAGGGTAAAAAAAAAAAAAGAAAAAGAAGGAAAAAAATTCATGTATCATAGCCAGTGTAACCCCAACACTGGGCCAACAAGAGTTAATCCCCAGATGCAGAAGTGTAAAAGGAGACTTTAAATTCTCATGACTATCACACCTTCATATAAGAATAAACAACAACAACAAACAGACAAAAAAAAGCAGGAATCGCTAACATCCAGTGTAATACTTGGATTAGCTTTAGCCAAAGTTGTTTTAACTATCACTTTAATCAAACCAAAGCGTGATGTGATCATTTAAAACCTTCAAATGAATGTTTAGAGTCATAATTAACCACCACTGTGAAGCTAATGTCCATTGCATGTGGCTAAAGTTTGCAGCTAGCATTATATTGTAGGCTACAGTACACCCGCCTGCGGTCATAGCATTGAGAATAATTAGATAAATGTGTTTTATTGCTTATTAATTAAAAAGAAGGATAAAAAGGAATGTGCCGTTTCTTCGTAAAAAAAAAAAAAACTTACATAGGGTACCTTTAATTAATTAGCACAGCTAACGCTAAGGTGAGAGCGCCTTAGTTAATTATAGATCTTCCTGACGTTGTGGAGGTTGTAACTATCTGACACTCAGACGGTCATTGACAGCTGCACAGCTGTTATAGATCCCTAGTTTGTGTGTGTGTGTGTGTGTGTGTGTGTGTGTGTGTGTGTGTAAGCTTGTTAGCTTATGTAAAGCACTGAGCTTATGTACGATAAATACCATTGTTGCTGGGCCAATCAGAGCAGCGCACAGCGGCTATTAAAAGGAAGGACTTGTTGATGGACTAGTAATCTCTTTACAGTTTCTCACATACCACCATGAATCTAAAACACAAGACCACATGTTGTAAAAAAAAAATGAAAAAACCGAACAGTAACGCACCATGTCCGGCCGCACAATCCATTCAAGATTCATGTACACTTATCACATACTGACAGCCCTTGTATCAAGAGCACAGTCAATTGATTTACATAAGGGATAGAAAAAAAAAGAGGAGCTGTCATCCCAATAAAAATCGACATAAACAAAGCCATAGAGCCACTGGGGTGCGAGCTCGATGTCTCCGTACCGAATCAAACAAACACACACACACACACACACACACACACATACACAGCACACAGGACTTAGAGATGAGCCGGGACAACAACAAGAACACACAAAAAAGACAAATGAAAAGTTTTTATTCTGCACCTCGCAAATGCATCAAAATAAAGTCCTACAGTATGTTCTCACAGAGGAACAAAAATGATAAAAAATAAATAAAAAATGAACATAAAACATAACCCGACCTCTATGCAAAATGTGTTTCTTGTCTTGGTGTGGACTTCCCATGGAGACGGAGCGGCCGTGTTGGTCATCAGGGCCACGGCTGTCTCATCTGTCAGGGTGAGGAGGGGAGGTGGGTGAAGTAAAGGGATTCTTGTGGCTTCATACACTCAAACACACAAACACACACTCTTACCCCCTCCTCCCCCCTCCTTAAACTGGCCCAGGACCCTGTTGGTACTACCCCCCACCTCCCTTCTACCTTCCCCTGGCCAGTTGCTCTCCTCTGGCCCCTGATAAGATGCTATCTGCAGCCCTCTAAGCACTTGAGAGGCACTTTAGGAGATCACTGGAGCCATTACCATGAAAAGTAAAAGATACAGGCTATATTGATGCCAGATTAATACTGACCAACATGTTATTGATTTCCACCCCCACTTCCCTCCCCTCCTTTCCCTTCCCCTCCTCTCTCTTTCACTCTCACTCACTCCTCTCCCTTCTTTTTTCTTCTTTACTTCTCCTCTGGACCTCTGGCGGTGATTTTATTTTCTGATGGAGCAATGTTTTGTGGCCTGGCTCTTGTTGAGGAAGAGGCTGCCACCCCCTCCTCCTCCTCCTTTCTCCTCCTTCCCTCCCTCCTTCCTCCTCCTCCTCTTCTTCATCGGTGCGAGGCCACTATCTATGGTTTCACAGGGCCATCCTTTAAAAGGCGCAGAGCAAAGGCTCGCCGTTATCTGCCGATGTTATTCAATTGTTACAGGACAATCTGGGCCATTAGCCGGCTGTGTTAAATAATGCATCCGCTTTTAAAGGGGGGAGCCTTATCTTCCTCTATGCGTGTGTGTTTTTTAACATTATTAGTATAGGAGTGTAATGAAAGGGCCCCCTCCTCCGCCTGATGGGCGCTGATATATACCTCCAAGGTCCCTCTGTGAACCTGCACCACCACCACCACCACAACAATAACAACAACACCAACAACCATGCATAAACAAACAGTGACCTTTTTAATGAAGCTCCGGTTTTATCTGGTTTTATTAAAAAGGACAACAAGAAGCGGAAACGCTTGGGACGAGATAAAAATGTATTTAAATGCGCCTCGTCTGAAAGGCGCGGGCAATCGATCACGACGCGTGTACGCAGAGGGGAGAGAGGACGGTGGCGGCGAGGAGGAGGAGGAGGAGGAGGAAGCACACGGAGGCCGGGGTGTTGCTATGAGACGTAGTAAAAAAAAAATAAAAATAAAGGAGAAGAGGAAGAAGAGGAGAAAAAGGAAGGAAGAGGATGGGTAACCTGGACGAGAGGAGACGCAAATGAAGAAAAAGAGACGAGGAAAGGGTGGATGTGAGGGATGAGTACAGAGCGAGGGGAAGGAGGGAGGGAGGGAAGGATGGATGGATGGAAGAAGGGATGGAGAGAGAGAGCAAGAGCGAGAGAGAGCGGCGGGAGAGCGATAACCGCAATGTCTTCAGTCACAGATTTACACAGGCCATTGCACTCCCATTCTCCCTGGCCTCCTTATCAGTGGAATTATTGAGCAGTGTGGCATACCATTAAAAATTCTGCTTAGATTTCACAAAAATCAAATTGCGTGAGGTAATGAACGCAGCTTTCAAATGGACTCCTCACTGATACCCATTCTCAGCAGGCAGAAATACATCTCAGTCATAATTCGCTATCTTTATTGTACTTCTACACAGACTTAACTACGCTGCCAAAGCAGAGAGGAGGAGGGGGTAGGGGGGGGGCTTAATAATCGCTGTTGCCCTTGATGTTAAAGGGATGATTTTGTGGCTATTGCTTTGCAGCCATTTCTCTCTCTTCTCTTCTCTGTCTCCTCTTTATATCTCTCTTTTGCTCTCTGTCCCTCCTTCTATATCTCCATCTATCTCCTCCTTTTCTTTCTTTCTTCTTCCCCTCCTGTACCCCCTCCTCCTCCCCCTCCTCCTCTTTTTCTCTCAGCAGGCCTCGCTGTCAGCCAAGGTCAGATAGGTCAGCACACGTTTTTTTTTTTTTTTTTTTTTAACTCCCAGAATCCCCCTCTGTTTGCTGATGACTGGGAGCTATGAAGCCGAGAGAGAAACACATTTCAAGGATGTCAGCACCCCCCCTTGTTTGGATTGGCTCGTAGCGCACACAGACACACACACACACACACACACACATACACATACAGGCTCAGACAAGCACCCAACTTCATTTGTCTTCTTAATTTACGACTCAGACACATTAAAATAAAAACGACTGTATATATAGAAAGAGCAGCGCGGGCGGGGTCGTCTGCATCATGACACTTGACAATAGATGTGAAGGAGTGGCGAGAAGGCATGTAGAGCCACTAAAAGCTATAAATCTCACCGAGTACAGTTGTACTTTCAGCGGAGTTCAGCCGTCTGACACATAAGACGCCGACGTTGTGCTGCCGCCGTAAGAAGAAGTCATTAAAATATTAATTGAAAGAGAAAAGGGGGATATAGAAACCACGGGAGTCGAGGTTGTTTCCCTTTTTAAAGAAGCATTTAAACGGCGTTATAGCACGTCAGGTTCAAAAGGACGCGGTGGAGACGTGTTGTAACAGCCATAAATCTGCAGAAAGGTGATTTTTTTCTTTGACAAATTAATATACGGTAATTACCGTGTACAGAGCGACAGGCAGGGGGAGAGTCCGCACTTCTTTTACTTTGCTGCCTGTTCGTCAGAGACTCTCAGTAAAAGTGTTAAGTGCCTTAACTGCTGCAATCTTTTACAACGGAGGCGATATCAGCTCATTACAGTGGAATTAACCCGAAATCAGGGGGATTTGGTAACGGGGGTGAAGTTGGAGAAGTGGGAACACAAAAGAGGAAGAGGAGTTGGTGGGACACGTCACAACAAAGCTGCTAGCTCGTTAGCTGCTGGGGCTTTTCTCCTAATTCTTCTTCTTGAAATGATGTAGAGTCCCAGGAAGGACATAGTGTGTTAGGTGCAAAGGTTGTTAGCCAATTAGCTTAGCATCTAGAGCCACATATCTTGCTACCACTGTAGTAAAATATACACTTCATATCTTGTCTGTAATATGTAAAAAATCAGACTAAATGTCGTGCAAATCACATTTATTCAGCTTCATCTTTTCTGACAACGAGCAGCAACACATTTATTTCATATCAGATCAAATTTCATCTTCCAGAAGTTTTTCTTTTTTATTATTATCGGATATTAAAACTCAAACTGCTTCAGACATTTCACTTTTATAATAATAATAACAACAACACAGGTTTCCCCTCAGTAGGACGGCCCTCACATCCCTGAAAATGAAGAATCGTCAAAACTTTTAAATGTTTAGTTTCAGCTTTGAGTTTGGCTCTGAACACTTGATATTTAGTGTGAAATGCATTCTGGGATACTTTGCTGTCCACAAACCGATGCATCATCGATAAAACAGAGGTCAGAGTGGGATGTGGACAGATGATGATCCACAAGAACACGATCAGAAAGAGCATGCTACAGTACAGCATCACTCCTTGAGAACTTCATCAGTATCTATGGTGACACTCTGGAAGTTAGGTTACCATGGTGTTTATGTTGACATGGCAGCATCTCTTCGGGATCGGTCCATCGCTGTTTGTGCAGAGTCTCCTGCAGCTTTACACTGTTCTGCTTCTACAGCCTCTGAAGGTACATTTTATTACGACATACACATCCAGCATGATGCAAAACATTAGTCAAGGTAGCCATGGCGAAAACCTGATGGTAGCAGTTATAGCTACTTTTAGGGAGTGGATGCACAGTCGGCACAAACTTGTTACAGGTCGGAGGTTGTGATGGCGAGTGGCCGGATTTATATTTCAGGGGGCGGGGCATAAAAATTCAAGAATCAATTTTAACTGGAAGCAAAATTAGGACCGCCCTTTGAGTGCAGGATGAGTCATCAAAGGTTTGAAATTGTTTTACAGGAAGAGAAAATGCATCCATTTTGATAAGTTATAGATTCTAACAAGATAAATGTAAATGTAATGTAAATTAACACATTGATACAGGATTAAAGATGTGAAAATACATTTTTTCATTTCACGGGGCCTTTAAAGAACCGTCACGTCCAGCCGCTCCGTCTCCACATGTTTGGCCTCGACAGCCCCTTGTTTCCTTTCACAGACCTACTTGTCATTCATTGACATTTGAAGATGACAGGACACAAACAATGACAATTTGTCGGACAAACTTCACTGCTCAGAAGGATCTAGTTCCACTTAACGTAATGTCACCCCCCCACCCCCCCGCCCCCCAACCCCCCCCCCCCCCGGCCTCATTCATCCAAGACCAAAAATAACAACCCAAAGCCCAAACAGTGTCCTCTCTGTAGCTTCCTGGCACGCTCTCTATCTGGCTGGCCTTTCCCTGCAGCCAGTATCTGTGTGATGTGCCAAAGCGACAACTGCATGCCATGCAGATCTCGCCTCTCCTCTGTGGCTAGTTAGCCCGCTAGCGCTTTCAGCCGTCATTCCCGTCCCGTCCCGTTTTTTTTTTTTTTTTTTTTTTGGTCGGTCTGTCTGTACTCTGCTGGGCTTCTCCAATCAGAGGCCTTAGCCCGTGCAGCCTCTAATCCAACCACGGGCTTTACCCCACCAGCTCAGTGTAATCACACAGCTAATTCACAGGCGGACGGGAGGAAGGCAATCCGTGACGGACGTTTTTTGTGCAACTAAGAATGAGCTCCCCGGTGACCAGGGGAGGTGGTGGAATGGGAGACTGTCAATGAAGGGGCTGTGAAAAGATGGCTGCAGAAAAGCGAGATGCAAGGGGAATAGATGAATAGCAGAAACGGGGCTCCGAGATGGAAGTACGAAATAAGGAAAATGTTTGGAGTGTATGAAAAAAAAAAAAAGGATGGGACATGAATCTGCAGCAGTCTTTTGCCAAGAGACTGTTGAAAGAGCCATTGTGAGTTGGAACAGTCTATATTACTCAATAAAGAAAGGCGAGGCTCTGTATTAATTTGGATAAGAAACCTTTGCCTCCGTGCCCCTTTTCTCTCTCGGCTCCCATCCACGACACCTCTGTGGTTTAAAGCAGTGTTCGGTTTCAGTTCAGCAAGCCAAGTCATTACATTTCAACATGTCGCACCTTTCAGAGGGGGAATTAACTAGTGCTGTTATTTCTTCATTCCCCACACGCTGGGGCCCAGAGGAACAAAAAAAAAAAAGAAGAGGAGGAGGAGGAAGAAGAAGAAGAAGAAGAAGAAAAAAAAGGAGGGTGTCGATATTTTGACATTGTCACTTTCATGCACACTCGCATCCAATGCCCGTCCTGTGTGAATGTGTCGTGTGACCTCCGACTGTCCTCCCCGCCTCAGAACAGCCTTCTCATCGCTAATTTCAGATGAACTCAGGGAGGAGGAGGAGGAGGAGGAGGAGGAAGGGGGAGGAGGGGGAGGACTAGCTTGGCTGTCTGCCTGACTTTACTGTTGACATCCCAGCAACAAAAGGAGAGTGAATCTCTCTCTTACGTTTTGCATGTCATGTCATGTCTGACAGTCAGCAGTCAGCAGAGTAAATAGTGGGAAACCACAGATAAACTGAGGAGCTGGAGGAGTGTGAGCCACAGCTGGATGATGTCATTATTAGTCCTCCACATCAGGACAAAAGGCCCCCAGGTAGGATGAGGAGGAAACGGGTACCGAGGTTAGGTTACCAAGATGATGACACAATGAGGAGGACGGATGAGTGATTACCAAACAATATGAGGCACTGTCCCAACTGAAAGCAGGTTTCTGGACAGTTTAAAGGACAACACACACTCAACTGCATCACACGTGTCTATGCCAGGTTTTCCAGTCATCCATCTAATGTGCATCTTCTAAATCAGACACCTTGTTGCTCTATGGGTCGGGTTATATGGACCATCCATTCATCCATTGCTGATGTAGGGCCGGGACAGAGTTTAGTTTATTATTATGGATCCCCATTAGTCACTGCCTCAGCAGCGACTATTCTTCCTAGGGTCCTACATCACAATACAAAATTTAAAAATATATATATATGCTCAATCTGAAAACATATATACACATATACATATACAAATATTACATACATGTTAAAATATTTAAGACATACAAGACAACTCTCCAGACCTATTCTGTAGCAAACCACAACTACAAATGACACTTGTCCTGTAGCACACAACAGCTACAAATAACACATCAAGCCAAACTGGGAAGAATGACTATGACAAATTACAATAAATGACAGTTCACCTAGACAGATCAACAGTCTGTATAGAGAAACATAGAGACAAACTATCATGTCACCAATCCACCTATAGTGTGCATGTTTTTGGACTCTGGAAGAAGTGTGAGGACCCAGAGAGAACCCAATGAGACATACTGTACTTAGGCCCTGGAATCAAACCCCAGCCTGCTGGCTAGAGTGCTAACCGCCCAGATAACACATCATATACAGTATATTAGATTAGATTAAGTAAAGCCTCCAGAGTTTATCCTAAAACCATTGTATCTCCTAATCTGATGGAACACAACTCCTTCTCTTCTATTGTGAACTAGTTTTCTCATCTACATCCTGTTCTTCCTTTCATATGTGACTGTTTTCTTCTTATTCATTGATCTCCTTCCTCTATGACATGTTATAGGATGTCTACATCAGAACCAGGATTAACACCTGTGTCATTAAGGCCATGTACATGCAAAATGTCCCCCTTTGTTTTCAATAACAACATCATCCAAACCAGACTGTTTCCATGAAGATCTTCATCTACACGAACCCGGACCGTGTCAAACCTGTAGGGGGCAGAGTAACAGGAAGGAGAGAGCTCGGAACTCGGAAACACCAATCCAGAGTTTTCAGAAAAAATGGTTTTTCAGCGACCTGAAAGGGGAAAATGTATTTATATGTATGCATGGCCTCGACCTGGACTCCTACTGTCTGAAGGATAGGAAAGTGCAGCAGTGGTCCACGGTGTCTCCCTCTCACTCTCCACACAGAGCTGTAACCTGAAGGACATCTTTGCACCCGCGGTCCTTTCCCTTCCAACCACCTCACTGCTGCACCTGTGCATTGATTTTGTCTGGTAGCCATTGTCAAAACACTTGTGGAGCTCAGCAGCACATCTGCTGTCAACATCACCGGAGGGCTGAATCTGCTGCTGCTGCTGCAACTTTATTTCATTTCGTTTCTCTTTTTTTTTTTCTTTTGGGAGGAGGGACGAGATCATAGTTTACTCTGTACTACTATTATGGCAGCTTGCGCTCTTATTTTGTAGGAGCATCTTTATATTTAACCTTTAACTCTCACCTTAAAGCATCCAAACCTTGGTCATATGATCTATTATGTAATACAATTCAACAGTGCAGTGTTGTTTACCACATGTAGCAGCTTTTTTTAATGATCAGCCAGCGTTAATTGATCACTCCAGGGTTTTATAGTTCTTAGAGTAATTTCTCAATACTTGGTTTTTGTTGTTGTTGCTGCTGCGCTCTGATTGGTGGAGGCCTGCAGGAGCTGGGTGGAGCTGCATTTTTTCGCTCCGTCGCTACCTGTCTAGATGAATCGGAGCAGCCAGGTGAGGTCTAGGCAGCGGTGGAGTCGGTAGGCGGGCGGGGGAGGCGGGGGAGAGGTGGGGTAATGTGCGCTCATTAGCGACACCCACAAGTGTTTGTGTGTGGTAATTTGGGCGAACAAACTAAACCAGAGCCTGGAGGCAGAAAAAAAAAGAAAGAGATACGCTGACTGATAGTATGAGCGGGTTCAGGTAAACCAACACGTTTATGGTGTGAACCTCTGCATGTGTGTGTGTTTGTGTGTGTAGGCAACCACACACACCTATAAAAACCAATAAACCATCATAAAGCTCAGGAGCTGCTGCTGCTGTTGCTGCTGTTGTTGTTGTGGAAGCTTTGATGTTTGAATTGAAAATGAACAAACAGCCCAAAGAGCCGGGACGTCATGTTTCCCCTATTGGTGTGCAATGTAAAGATTCATAATATTTCTCTCTGTATATATGTGTGTGTGTGTGTGTGTGTGTGTGTGTGTGTGTGTGTGTGTGTGTGTGTGACACAGGTAAACACTGTGAAGACTGTGGGAATAGAGACAAACTCAGCCCATCGGGCTCAGAATGAGTTCGTTAATCCTCTATTACTGTACCATGTGTACGACATGTTATAACAAGAGAAGACGAGCTGCTGATCGCTGCAGGCCCAGAACATCTCAGGAGGTCTCTAAGTGTTTTATTTACAAAAAAATAATATCATTAATAACAGTTTTTATGATAAATAATAATATGCATGATAACTTTTTATATAGGGGGTTTAAACAAAGAAGAGTTCCCACACACATAGCCAACTTGCAGAATTTATTGCAACGTTTCGGTACTGGACCTTTTTCAAGCCGAAACGTTGCAACAAATTCTGCAAGTTGGCTATGTGTGTGGGAACTCTTCTTTGTTTAATTTGGACTTAATTGTCATAGGAAGATTTTTGCATTTTCTATATAGGAGGTTTAAAAACATGCACTGTGCACAAAAGTCCAAATAACAAAAAAATAACCAAAAATCTGCAGAGAAATTAAGTAAAAGTCAAATAAATAAGACATGCAGCAAGTTTGCAACAGTGCATGAATTAAAAAAAAGATTTTTGCATTGCATATAAATATTTTTATTATAATGTCAAATCACTTGAAGTCATTGTGTTGTGTTTTTCCTGCACTTGTGTAAACTGTCACCGTGTTGGAGGCAGCTGAGAGGAAGAAAATCAAAAACTGAGAAAGAGAAACTCTTTGTGGCCCCAAACCGGTGATCAGGTGTTGATGCATCCCTCACACACACACACACACACACACACACACACACACACACACACACACACACACACACACACACACACACAAAACACATACGTACAGCAGAAGGAAGGGGTTGGGGGAGTGTGAGGGAGGAGGGAGGAGGGGGGGGGAGTAAAACCACCAGAGGAAAACGCTGCTCCAGAAGCCTTTATTAACTCCACCGACAACTCCTGCTTTTAACCACAGCTAGGTCACGTCCCACATAGTAAGAAACAGACACGCACACACACAGTAGACACACACACATACACAAATGCACAAACACACACACACAAACACACAGCTACCAAATTGGACAGCGCCCAAGACTGTTGGTGGCACCTGCATTGTTGTGAGATGTTCCCTCTTATTTAGCCATAGCATCCCTCTCCAAAATAGCTGTGAGCACCCATCACACACACACATACACACATACACACATACACACACACACACACACACACACACACACACATACACACACACACTGGTCTGGTTTTGGTTGCAGAGTGTGTTCAGCAGGAGACAGTGTATATTACCTGTTTTAGTTGTGGCCAAGCTCAGGGAGGGGGGGTGGGGGGCAGGATTAAGCTGGCTGGCTGACGTTGTGCCAACACTAAAACCAAGCACACACACACACAGGCACAGACACACACACACACGCAAACAGAAACACACACGTGTCCACCATTTAAGACGTTCCTTTTGTTCATGCTGCCTCTGAATTCTTTATAATCCTGCAGCCCCAAACGAATGTGTGTGTACATGCAGACATTAATGTGTGTGTTTGTGTGTGTGTGTGTCCTCTAATGTGTGTGTCTGTGTGTGTGTGTGTGACGTCTCCTGAATAACACAATACAAAATAAGTGAGAAAGGCACACCTTGCGAGATTAGTCTCTTCAGAAATTGGCTGATGTGTTAAAGTAGCTTTTCAGCGACACGCTCGGTATCAGGGAGGCTAAAACAATGTGTGTGTGTGTGTGTGTGTGTGTGTGTCTCTGTGTGTGTGTGTCTGCTTTCCAGTGTGTGTGTGTGTGTGTGCCCGAAGGGAGGGTGTCCAGTTCCTCATGAACAATGTGAAACTACATATTGTTGGGGGGGTTAAGAGGGGTTACCGTTCACTTAAAGTGGTGTTTTCTGAGCTGTTGAGCTTGCAGTGGAGATGTTTACCTCCAGTTTACACTGTAACACACATGCACACACTTCACAGATTTTTGATATTCGTGGCTCTAATTTGTTTAAAGGGATAGTTCAACATTTTGGCAAATTGGCCCATTGCCATTATCGCTATAGTCATAGCAGTAGGTTCGTTACCTTTAATTGTCAGTGCAAGCTATTTTTAGAACAGCGGAGCAGAGCTGTGAGCTGCTCAGAGCTACGCTACGGAGGCTCATGGGATTTCTTGGTTTCCCTCATCAAACTCATCAAATACACAATCCAACAACTCCAAACAAGTTGTGACGTGCACATTCACCACGCTATGAGATAATAACAGAACGTTACCACACAGAGTTGTTTTAGAGGTAAATTCATGCAAAACCGCTGATGTGCGTTGCCTTCAGGGACAGTTTTTCAGCAGCAGTCTCTGCATTTACCTCTAAAACAACTCTGTCTGGTAACGTTCTGTTATTATCTCATAGCGTGGTGAATGTGCAGGTCACAACTTGTCCACCAGAGCGTTTTGGAGTTGTTGGATTGTGAGTTTGATGAATTTGATGAGGGAAACCAAGAAATCCCATGAGCCTCTAGCTCTGAGCAGCTGGTGGTTCTGCTCCGCCGTTCTAAAAATAGCTTGCACCGACAATTAAAGGTAACGAATCTACTGCTATGACTATAGGGATTATGGCAATGGGCCAATTTGCCAAGATGTTGAACTATCCCTTTAAGCTTTTTTTCTTCTTCACTCCACTCAGGTGTTCCTAATAAACTGATCAACTGGTGTGTGTGTGTGTTTGTGTGTGTAGATGTTTGTGCGTGCTCTCCAGTGGTCAGTAAGGTGATCTGAGGGGCCGGCGTTAAAAACACAAACAGTGATGAAAGCAAAGTGCCGAGTCAACACAACAGCTGCAGACGGAGACGCATTGTTTGGAAAGAAAAGCCGACGTTGTTGAATTAAGGCAAGGAAAAAAAAAAAAAAAAACGCAGCATGGCTTAATTACTGTCGCATAATACCAATTATTTTGTCTCCACACCCTTATCTTAATTACTTCAAAAGACCAACTTCAATTAGGACGTGAAAACTGCATCTAGGACTGGCAGTCCAATCCCCAGCTCCCCACGGAGGCGACGTCACTCAATCACACACACACACACACTGATGCGCGTACACACTCAATTACTGTCGCACACGAGCGCGAATCTTACCAACAAATTTGCTGATAATTAATTGACATGCCAGGCATAATATTCAGCATAAATAAATGAGCATTGTTCTGAAAAAGGAGGAAGATGAAAGCGTCGCAATTAATTCCCCCCTGAATCAGAACAGAGCGAACCAGGAGCCGTCCAAGTCATTTCATGTTGTCGTGTGTGTGTGTGTGTGTCTGTGTGATTGTGTGTGTTTGTGTATGTGTGAGGTTCCAGTAAAATGTCAGCGATTTATCTCATCAGTGAGAACGACGTGTTGCGTTTGTTTACGTTTTTCATAAAGGCGAAACCAGGTCAGCGCAGACCTCGGAGAACCGGCTAATAATAGACCGACTTGAACCGAGTCCACGTTGAGGCCTCTTCCTCCTCTTCATCCTCTTCCTCCTCTGCTGCTGCTGCTGCTGCTCTTAATCCTTTAAAAGCTATAGATTGTTTAGGTAATATTTCCCGTGGACAAGTCATTTACAGCTGATAAATCCTCCTATTTATCCTGCTGACAACTCCGTGATGGATTAAATCATTTGCGGCAGAACACTGAGTTTTCGCAGGCGGCTTCTCGGCTAAATATTTTTACAACTTTCGACACCAAAAAAAAAAAAAGTTCTTGGATCCGCTGTATCTCGCTGCGCAGAGAAGCACAGACCTGAAATCAGAGGAATTCAAAGATGTGAGCTGCTGCTGCTGCTGCTGCTGCTGCTCTGGGTATCGGCATCACTCTCCTCACACGCTGCATTTAACATGTTTAGATATAATTGAATCTGTTTCAAACAGAAGCTCAGAAACATAAATATAGACAACAATAATCAGCAGGTGAAATAATTAAAATGTTAAAAATAAGTTCAACTTCAATGTCCTTCCAGATCTGGGCCGACAGTTCGCTATAAGTTGGTTTGAATAAAGAGGGACAGATTCAGGCTGTCATTGGGCTGGAGGAAAACGTAACACGTGGCCTGAGTATGGATCGGATTTACACAAGTTCTGATGACACCAATCTGTATGTGAAGCAATAAAAAGGTTGTTTTTAATACTGCACACTGAGTGAAACCTCTATAGCCCGACATACTTCATAACAACAACTGAGTCCTCCTGGATCTCAAACCACTTCAACATCTGGGCAGATTCCAGCTGCCAGACTCTAAGTCCAGATGTAGAAGTAGCATCTTTTACTGTTGCAGCTTATAGAGTAGAGTAAAACTTTATTCATCCCTGCCGGGAATATTCAGATGTCAGAGAGCTCATCACAAAAGACAAATAACAGATAACAACAGCCACACTTTCAAGTTCATCCAAATGAACACAACAAAACACAGAATAAAGACAGCACATGGACATACCATAGAATAAGTTAAAATAAATTAAAGTGCAGATGCAAAGTTTAAAATAATTGTAAAGTCATGCATGTGTGAGTGGATGCAGATGACTGTGTGCCTCAGTTTATGCCTCATATCATCCTCTGTTAAATTTTCATTCATTTTATTGGTACTGATGCAACTCAAATATAACAAATAGAATATTTTAATTGTCATTGCAACATCTTTAAAAAAACAACAGCAACACAAGATACAAACAGTATAAACAGCCCGTGAGTTGAAGTTAAAGTTAGAGTATGTGCACAACAACATGTGGCACTGCAATGAAATAGATCAAATACAGTAGAGGTGGAATATAAAGTTAAAGAGGAGGCAACACATCCACAGTATAAGATCTGACAAGCCTTGAGTCACTTTGAGGCGTTTCTTTTCTCTTTTTTGAGTCTTTATAAAGCTGCTGACCAACTGGGCAGTTTCCCAAAACATTTTTTTTTTGCCTTTATAGTCCAAACCTTTAGTGTTTGAGCCGATGTAAGTGACTGTAATAACTGCAGTTCACACACATGGAGACAGAAACCTGATGCTGCTGAAACCATCGTGGAGATGAGCTGTTGACACAGTGTTGTCTCTGCTTCTGAAAGACTCTGTAGTGTCCACTAAGAGCAAGATGAGAGGGGTAAGTGGGGGGGGGGGGGGGGGGGGGGGGGGCGTGGGAGTGCACATGAATGGGGTGATACTGGGGGTGTGTTTGTGAAGAGATGAAAGGTAGGGGAGGGCGTCGGGTCACTGGTCTGGCTGCATGGAGGAGGACCAGGACTAGGACCCAGGACTAGGACCAGGAGGGAGGAGGAGGAGGAGGGGGGAGGGAGGGAGGGTCTGGTGGGTGAGGAAGGCAGTAGGTGGGGGTGAGGGGTGGGGTGGGGGGGCTGTTCTTGTCCCTGACCCATGTCTAAGTGGCGCTGCAATGTTTACTGTGAGGAAGGAAGCTGTCAACTGTGTTTGCTCCCATCTCGGCAAGACGGAGCAGCAGCTCCTCACCCACCGGCCTCCTCCCCCCCACCCCCCATCACCCACACACACACACTCTTCCTCCCCCCATAGTCCACCCCCATACACACACAGTCCTCCAGAGAGAGGGAGACAGACAGAAAATCAAAAGCAACAGTAGAAAAGTTTGTCTCCGACCGACTCCATTCGGTCTGCAGAATTCAAATTTATTTATAATGGGTGTGTATTGCGCGGAATGTTCAGACCTAGAGTGGGTGACATCATCAGCTAGAGTGAGAGAGCTGCATGGGTCTAAAAAATCCTCTGACACTTTGCTCTCTAACCTGTGCCACCACGGCCACAAATTACACTCTACGCACATTATTTTCTCCAGTTTTGTAGACAAGCTCGTCCTGTCTCTCACAATGTGCCCAAAAAACCAGAGAGACTTACACAATTTGAACTGCGAGCCTCTGAGTGCGGCCGGTTCCCTCCCTTCCCCTCATTGACTCCCATTCAAAAGTACCGTAGGCACTGATTTTCTAAATGTCCCATGTTTCCAACTCGCAACATGAAATCAACAATTTTTTACTCTAGAAACACCAAAGTGACATGTATGCCAACGGCCCCCCCACCCACCCAACCACCACTCCACCCCTGCTCCACCCCCACCCCCCACCCCTCCTGCAAAGGGCCTGCAGGTTGATTGACAGGGCTTTCTACATGGGCTATAGTGTTTCCCCCTGGTGTAAAGTCCCTGTGGCTCTCCTCCAAAGGGGTGACTGCATTCCTGACCAGGTCATGAACTGACCACCTTTACCACTACTGCCCCCCCACCCCAGCCCACCCCCCACTAAAACCTCTCAGTGCCCCCACCTGAGCCGCAGAGGGACCCCATGCCCCCTCCCACCACCACCACCTCCACCACTCCAGCTTCACATGACTCTGTGATATGACTCAGTGTTAGAGCTGGACGACGTTTCCCCTAAAATTAACTTTACTGATCGACACTTCTATCCCACAATGCACTGGGGCAGAGGGAACAGAGGAGCAGCTTCAAATTAAAAAACAAACTGTAGATGGTGCTGACACGTATAACTCCTAAAAATATAAAAGTTTGAAATCAAAGTCCTCGTTTATCTGGTGTCCTGTTGTGTGAGCAGGTGAACCAATCAAATGATAGCAAACCCTGGCCACAGCCAATCAGATCTGAGTGCAGAGGAAGAGGAGTAAAAATTGATTTTTGAGCAGAAACTTGTTATTCAGTATCAGTAATATATACATTTTAATATCAATTACAGTTAGATACAAGAGCAATGATTATAAAGACGGATTTTCCGTTGTTAAATAACTGATTAAACCAAATATTAGTGATGTAAACAAACCAATTACAACCTCACAGATCTTTAACTGTTCAGCAGTGCATGTCTATACATTTTGTAGATTCAAAACACTAATAAAAACCCGTTGAAAAAGTTTCTTTAGAAGGTCAAGATAGTTTGACCTTCTCCAGAAACTCTGAATCTAACATTTCCCATCATGTAACACTGTTTTACTGTCGTTACATTCTCCCTGTCCACTTTACAGCTCCACAACCTTTCATTTATTATTATAGTTTTACTTTCTCTTTCACATCCTGTCTAATTTCCAGATGACATCACTGTGACATCATCATTTTAGACCCAGAAGTGACTTTTACATTTAAAACCGATGTTGTTTCCCTTTATTAACTAAACGATTATGTTATTAAGTTCTTGTCTGCGGTTTTATTAAAGTCGTTTTCAAAGTGTTTAACTTCCTTTTGTGTATTTATATCATATTCTGTCGCTTTAAATGTGTGTTTCCTTTCAGCCTTTATATGGTTTTACTCTTTGATGTACACACACACGCGCACGCACACTTACACATATCTGCTCCTATATTACTGCCACTTACAACTACAACAACATGGTCTGGTCCCTATAGAGTCATTGTCTCTGTGTTGTGTTGTTTTTGTTGTTGCCTGTGGGTGGGTTGGTGAGATGGATTAATGCTGGTTGTTGTGTATTCAGCTCTTTTTTTTCTTTTTCTTTTTTTATCCTGGCAATGTTTCTGAGCCTATCACCGCTTCATTTCTCCCATTCACACACACCCAGCCCCAACCTCAGCACCCTGCATGCCTCTCTTCCTCCAGGCCTTACCTCTGGGGGCCCCCCGAGTGTGATGAGCTGCTGTGTCGGGGCCCCGCTGCTGCTGCCTCCTCCACCACTACTGCTGCTGCTGCTGCTCTCAATCTCTATCTCGACCCGAGCAGAAAGCCGGGGAAATTACGTGCCTTTTCCTGGAATGTGATTAGATTCCTGATGTTGGCAGCCACACATCTCTGTTTTTTAATTGGGTTCCGAGGCGCGACGAGATTAGCCTCGTGACATCATTGATGGTCTGTTTGTGTGTGTGTGTGTGGGGAGGTTGGTGGTGTCTGCTGATAAGAGATGGTAAGGGGGTGTCAGGGATTTTTTTTTATTTTTTTTTATGGGTGAACCCCCACCCCACCCCACCCCGACCCCCCTCACTCCCCCAATGGATGATGCTTACTAATAGGGTCCATGAGTGGTTTTTATTTGTACATATGTATGTGCATAAGCTCTCTCTCACATGCATATACAACATTCACATTTACAGGCTTTTGTCAACTTTTATTAGATTATTTGCATAGAAACAATTAAACCAACATGTTATAAATCATGTCCCTATACAATATTCATTAAGAAAATCAGTATTTTCTAAAAGCCTCCATGCAGTTGTTATATTATAAAACCTAAATTAAGTCTCTGCTCATAAACCTGACACACTCTCACACACAGTATCTCATCCATGCATATTGACTGCAACATTTTTTTTTACTTTTGTCAATCAAACTCACAAACTCGAACTGAAGCAGATTTATTTCCCTGAAACTGTGAAACAAACAAACAAAGGAATAGTGTTCAGATACAATGTAAAATATAGAGATGTCCATTCATTTATATTCTTATTGACAGGATGGTTGTCAATGGCAACAACTAAATAAATGTTTATTCTGTTTACTGGAGGCCCTGGGGTTGTTTAATAGAAACAGTTGCTCAAATAGAAACAAATGAAATCTGTGATCTTTACTCTATTGTTTTAATGTCATATAGAAAATAATAAGGAGTGGAGAAGTATTTTTTTTCTAAACATGAAGAAAAAGGGAAAAAAAAATTTCAGGACCTTTTGTTTATTTATGACTTTATGAGCTGGAGTGAGCTCTATTACTATGTAAATTATCCAGACACTAGAGGAAAATTCTACTTTAACACATAATGATAATAATAAAAAAAACAACTTGTTTATAGATTTAAACACTTTTTATTAACAAAATTAGAAATACAAAGACTTGAACGACATCTATCAAAACACATCATTTATCAATCTGTTCCCTTCTGCCATCTTTCCTTCCTTTCTCCCTTCCTTCTTTCCACAATCCCTTTTCCCTTCCTTCTTTCTTCCCTTCTTTCATCCTTCCTTCCTTCCTTCTTCTTCCTTCCTTAAACAAATCTGTTCCCTCCCTCCCTCCATCTTTCTTTCCTTCCTTCCTTCCTTCCTTGACCGAATCTGTTCCCTCCCTCCATCTTTCTTTCCTTCCTTTTTCCCTTCTTCTTTCCACAATCCTTCCTTCCTTTCCTTCGTCCTAACTTCTTCCTTCCTTTTTGACCCACGTGACCCAATCTCTTCCCTCCCTCCTTCTATCTTTCCTTCCTTTTTCCCTTCCTTATTTCTTCCCATCTTTCCCTTTGTCCTTCCTTCCTTCCTTCTTTCCCTTCATCCTTCCTTCCTTTTTTTCCTTGACCCAGGAGAAGGACAACAGGAGGGTTTTTAACTTAATGAAAACAGATGATGCAGCTCATGTGGATACATATGTTGTAGATGTTTCTTAACTTTAATGATAAAAAGTGACGCATAAGTTTTACTTAAATGAAGCTGCGCTGTGCTGATCCAGCTACTGATGTCATTATCTGAGATATATTACACTATTACACTTGTGTGTGTGTGTGTAACAGGTGCAGTGACCTCCTGATCGTCACATGACCCGGCCGAGACCTCCGCCCACACTGAGCACCCAAGGTCATGGACACTGTGAAGTGGAAGGAGGAGGAGGAGGAGGAGGAGGAGGAGGGTGTAAAGGTCTCCCACTCTTCGCCTCCTTCCTTGTCTCCTCCCACCCCCTCACACACACACACACACACACACACACACACTCACCCCTCCCATTAACTTCCATCCCCTCCTCCTTGGGCCAGAGAACAATCAGCCTGGCGTCTGATACTTCCTGCCCGGCAATAATTACCCCACCTAATTAAAACTTAATTGCTGGCCTCTCCGACCGCCATCTTAAATGAGCAATGGGAGCCGGGGCGGGGGCGTAAGCCTGCTGGGATGTTTGTGTGGACGGCAAATTGGTTTATCCCTATCAGATTCCTCAGTCCCTGGCCCCGCGCACGCTACTGCACCGCTCTACTGCCCAGAAACAGAAAGAAAGGGAGAAGCTTAATGTGATGGAGGCCAGACAAGGCCTAATGAGATATACTTTTTTTTTCTCTTTGCTTCTTTATAACCAACACTTTCATTCACAGTTTCGATTAGTAGTTTGGCTTAAAGCGGTGGTGGCGGCAGCAGCGGCGAGCTCAGGCCCGTCTGGTCTGGACAGGTTGTTTTGGAAAAAAGAGCGATGAAAAGTTTGTGTTATAGAGAAAGAGAAAGGAAAGATCTATCTGGAGGGGGAGGGAGGGAGAGAGAGAGGGAGAGAGGAGACAGAGATAAGGAAGTTAGGATTCATGGCCCCACTGCAAAATCATCAGGGGTAAATGAAAGAGGAAATGCTGCGTTAATCGCTATGGATTCTCATAATTGTTACGATTAAATTTCATAATTGACTAATGGCCAGCTGCGGCTTGCATTACACGCAGGATAAATACATCACATTAAACATGCAAGCTGAGAGGAGATGAGTGGAGATGGATGGACAGATAGGGCAGGATGGATGGATGGATGGATGGATGGATAGGTGGACGTACACATGAGGCTTTGAGCGACGAGTGGATGAAGAGCTGGCGGGACATGAGTGAGATCCACAAAGGTAAAAAAAAAAAAGACATGAGAGTGATGGAGAGGAGAAGGAGGAGAAGAGGAAGGGGAGGAGGAGGAAAAAAAATAAATTGGTGTGGAGATGGAGGAAGCGATGAAAAGGTAGAGAGAGAAGGATGGAGATGCGGTACTAGGAAGAGGGGATGCTGTAGCTTCATGGCCTCGGGGTGGTATTAGGCCGGGTGCCAGGGAGCGTGTGTGTGTGTGTGCGAGTCTGTGTGAGTCTGTGTGTATGTGTGTGTGTGTGTGTGTGTGTGTTTTCCTTATGAACTCCCGATTTCCCTAAAACCTCCTCTCCATCCTTCACTCTTGAACTCTCTCCGCCTTTTTCCTCCCTTTCTTCATCTCCGTCCCAGGGAAACAAGCGAGAGGCAGTTGTGATGAGCAGATAGCAGGATGATGGTGGAGGAAGGGAAGGGAAGGGGCTCTGATGGAGGGAGGGAGGGGGGGAGGTTGGTTGGAGGTATGGAGGGAGAGAGAAAGTTGGAGGGTGATTAGAGAGAGATGACAGGTGACATCCATAAAGGGATTACGGAGCGGGGCCTCAAAGACAGGGTCCTAATCCTGGCTTTGTACAGGCGCAGATAAACAGCTCCACTGATGGCTTGCTCTCTTAAAAAGTGAACATGAGCTACACAAATAACTTCCTAATTCCCCCTTTGTAAAAAGTGAGTGCAAACGCTACAACACAAATAAGTTCCCTATAATTCTTCCTTTGTACCGGTCGAGTCTTGAGAAGCACAAAATAACTTCGCTCTCGAGGTGTTTGTGAACAGGATGCTCTATAAGAGGCAGAGAGTCACTGTGGGTGTTTGTGTGTGTGTGTGCGTGTGTGTGTGCTCACAGTGGGGGGGCCACAGAGGGGTTGGGGGGTTGCAGGGCAGAAGCACAGAGTGTTGATAGGTGCAGTTGTACTCAGTAACATGTTGTTGTTGTGACTTATGAGAGATTTACACCCTCGTATTTATCGACAACTGAACTGAAAGACTCCGGGACTGAGAATTAATGTGGAAGTGTGTTTGTGTGTGTGTGTGTAGCTTTTGAAAACACACACAAAAACGCACACACAGTTGTGTCAGTTTGTGGTCTAATTAAGCGTTACCTTAAAGACAGTGAAGGAGTGAAACGCGCGCACGCACACACTCACTCATACACACATACCACACACACCTGTGCTGCACAGACAGGAAAGACCACCAACTGAAAGTCTGGTTTCCCATGTAGGAGTGTGTGTGTGTAGTGTGTGTGTATATGTGTGTGTGTGTTGTCAATATTTATGCACGCACTTTATTTTACCCACAATCCCAAGTGCTGGTTGAGTTCCAGTCGGCTGCTGTAACTCACAGCTTTAAAGTGGATGGTGTCGTCGCTTGGTGAATTAATGACCTGATGATGATGATGATGATGAAGCTTCTGTTTCCCACCACTGCTGTTAAAATGTCTCTTCCTCAAAATTAAAAACCACATTTCCCTTAAAGCTTCCTGTCACAGAGAGGTGACAAGTGTTTTGACTCTGTCTACTCACAGTCCACCAAACATATCAGACACTTTAACACAGTTAGTTGTCATAAAACACTGATTTCCTGTTAAATCCTGGTTTTATGAACCAGAATCCAACAAGAAACTACTTGTGATTATTAGTTTTTATCATTGTGGATAAAATTCACCATTATTGTGAGATTTCTCACCTCAGATTTATCCAAAAACAGTCAAACAACCTCTATAAAAACACATCTGTTTGAGTTAAAATCATTACTTTGCATATTTTATCTCTAAATATGATAAACCCGGTCTTATTCCTGCTTTAATATACACTGTACAGTGGCCCTTAAGGACAAAACACATGAGCCACAGCCTATATATACAGTACAGTCATTCCCCTTTTTCACATCTAATATTTGTTGCTGACAGTTTCACAGCAGCTTTAACACTTTGTTGAATCTGTTTTTGTGGCATTTCTGATTTTACAGCATGTTTCTCCTAATATTTTCCTGTTTTCCCTTATTTGAACTTTGACCTCAGAGGCCACCGTAGGCCATTTAGGTCCAAGGACCAAACTTCTCTTGTTGTTTTTGGTTTGAAGAATTCATCTACCTATATTAAAATGAAAACATAAAACATTCCTGTCTTAGTTACAACATGGTGAAGTGAAGTCTTAATAAAAATAAATCACATTAACAAGTTTAAGAGATAAACATTTATAAAATGATGCTCCATGAGCCCGTAACCACCTAGCAACCTAAAATGTACCGATGTTAGCATCCTAGTAGCATGTTTAGCTCCATCCTATCCTAAGATGCTGCAGGCCTGGAATATAATAGGACTTATCTCAAAGCACAGATGAACTTTAATGTCCTAAACAGGCCACCGTACAGAGGATAACCCTGTGGTTTTGATGAACTTGACATCTTTAAATATAGAAGAACAGTTTTCATCACCCCGTGACTCTTCTCTCAGGAATGCAGTAGGTGTCAGGTCCTTTAAGACGTTTTAGCAGCACAAGTACAACCTTGGTTTGTTATTTTTAGACGCTGGCACAGTTGTCTCATTCACAGTCACAGGCCATGGTTGTCGAGTGTGAATGTGTGTGTGTGAGTTACTCATTCACAATCCACACCCATGTATTTCCTGCCTGACAAGGGATTCTGACACTTATTTTTAATGCTTAAATCAACAGATTTAAGCATTTTGATTGCGCACGTTGAGGGTGCCACTTATTGCGGGGGCCGGGGCCATGATATACCCTCTCTGCTTGCCTCCCTCTGGCCCTCTTCTCTTTCTTCCTATTTAAAATATGCACGGTCAAAATCGCTATCTGCTATTTCACACCTTCCCCTTTCATCATTCTCCATTACCTGGTAATGAATAGATCCTTGCTCCTCTCCTCTCTTTTCTTCTTTCCACCCCGTCTCTCTGTTAACTTCATGCAAATTCGGCCGTGGTCTCTCCCTTTCTCAGATGGAGCATCGGCGGGCGACTTTGCGGTGGCGTCTGGCTTAATGACTTCATTTTCCTCTCTGGTTCGCTCTGCCGGTGCGTCGGCAGTGGGATTCCTCCCCTACAGCACTGAGGTGGTGACACAGATACTATAATGTGACATGCAGAGGCTAACAGCAGCATGACTAGATGTGTGGGATTGATGCAGAAACAGGTCAGACATTGATTGGACGGCTATTTTTAAGGATTTTTTTTTTTTTTTTCCTCAAATGCATTGATACTGAGAGAAGTTGAGTGTGGGTGTGACCGGGGAATGGGAGGCAAAATAAAAAATAAGCAAACAGCGGCTACAGATACACACAAATACACACACAAACACGCACACACACGCATCGCTGTCACACTCTCGTGTTGCACACTTGTACACACACCTCAGCCCCCTCTAATAATCCGCTAATCCTGTTTATCATCAGCCAGCTCTTCTTAGTGCAAGCGATACATGAGAGAAATCACACTCACAAACACACTCCAATGTGCAGAGCTGAGATACAGTATAAATACACACATCTCTATTTCTTGATTTCTTCCTCAATCTTCACTCTGTTTTTTTCTTCTTTTTTTTTTAGGGTGTGTGTGTGTGTGTGTATTTTTCCTCCTCGCTGTGTTATGCATCTGTTATGCAGTTACACATCACAATCCCACATCAATGCCCAGCCTCTTAGAAATACCAACGTTTTTGCCTGTGTGTCTGAAGAGTTTGCACTAAGCTGTGGAGAGCTCACTCCCCCTTTCGTTTTTCGCTTTTTAACTCCACACGCACATTCAAAAAAATAAATAAAATGAGAGATATTTCCTTATGGGACACACATGCAAATAAATTTGGTCCTAAACTACAGCTCAACTTTTTCTTCCGTCCCTCCAGAAGAAGAAAAAAAGGCACTTTTTTCTTTTTTTTTGTACAATATCCCAGTCTGAAAATAGAAATGTAAGGTATAAGCACAGATGATCCTGGCTTGGGTACCTAAGCAGGCAATAAATCTATATTTTTCATATTTCTCTTTTAGGATGCTGATTCTAGTGAGGGCTAAGTAAGTTGTAAATATAGCCATAATCGCCGTTTCTCATTTCATAAGGTAATCTTGGGCGCTTAAGGGGTCATTGGAGGAACTGCTGTTTGGCTGTTGAGAAGCACAGAGCAGGTTTACTCAAGCCTTAGTATTGTGTAGCTAACTCCTGCATGGCATACATATCTTTTCAAGGGAGAGTGTGGGAGGCGGGTGAGGAGGACACAAGGAGAGAGGAGGGGAAACGCCTCACTTTCACAACAGCTAGGCCCCCCACCAATAAAAGGAAAAGAAAGTGGCTGAACATGGGATGAATCTGTTATGTCTGCCAGTTTTAGCTTCATGAGGGAGTTCGGTTTTGACGACTGAAACAAAATACTGTGTCAATTTTTTTTTTTTTTCCTGGGAAAGTGCTAAGCCCCTGGTTTTTGAAAAGCACTGATGCGTGGCAAAGTGAGGAAAAGTTTTTCTCAGAGCTAATAACAGCCCCTCTCACACAGGTCTGCAAGGTTTATTAAAAGTGTTGGAAATAAATTCAGATTCAATGCATTAAAACTTTGGCAATCACACGGAAAAGTGTCGGGACGTGTTGGCAATTTTCAAATGAATCAAAACATTTTTCTGTGATTCAAAACTTTGATATTTTCAAGAATAGGCCTAATAATCATGAATCTCAGTGCTAACATGACAGTTTTAGCACACCATTGTTTGTTATGCCATGTTAGCAATTTGTTGAAGGAGATTTGCAATCAACATTATCATTAAAGGGCATTTCCAGTCGTAATCAATCTTTACCTCAGATATCAGATTGGAGAACACAACAGTAGAGGGACTCTGAGGAGTTTGTTCTCTGACCCGGAAAGCAACAATACGGAAGCCGCAGTAGCCTAAGTCTGAATTTTGACTTAATTTAATTGTAAAGCGAATTTTAAAAAATTAAATGAATGGTCAAAAGGACGTTAGGCTACTTGCGACCACAGAACAATTTTAAAATTAGTCCGGAGCCCATTAATGAACATTAAAACGATAGATTCTTGAACAAAAGCATGCTAACCAGACAGTTTTTTGTAGCTTCTTGTTGTTAGCAATGTAGCAATAGCAAAACTTAGCCTAGAAATGTGCAAATAAACACTGATGGATACTGCAGAAGTGAACTGTGAAGACTTTGGTTTGATTAGATGCTAATATTGCCAACACTGGTCAATAGTAGCTAATACGTCTGCCACAAATGAGCTTTTTGGAAAAACACAGCTGTTAATTCATCCTTATTAACAACTTTATTGACTGTTCCTATGTGTGTGATAAACAGAGGAAATATATTATGTTTTGTTGCCTTAAACATCTGTGTTTAGCGTCATTAACATTAGCCTATTCCTTGAGTTGACCCTGTAGCTACTTCCTGCCTCTATAGGCCTAATATTCTCAAAACTGCAGTGAGTTCTGGTGCAAAAAGCTCTGTGGCTGTTTTCAGTCTGGGCAAATATACAAACACAACTTTGGTCCCAGAAAAAAGTTTGACTCTTTTTAAAATGCAGAGTGTGTAATTTTAGCAGCAGCAGCAGCAGCAGCAGCAGCAGCAGCAGCTCAGTCATTTACACCAAAGTCCCTGTCAGATTTCCCCGTGATTAAAACGTCTGCACTCAGTTCCGCCTCTTTAATTAATGTGAGTGACGGCTTGGCAGCAGGTGAGCTGTTTAGTCAGTTATCTGTCGCCACCATCAAAACCTACTTCATGACAAATTACATCCACGACTTGACCAGGAAAAGATGGAGGTGAAGATAGAAGTGCCCGCGGAGCATTTCGGAGGATTTGCGAAGAACATTTTGACAGAGACGAACGGCATCGGTTTGAATCGAGCTTCTTGTTTCTTGTAATGTGTTTTCTCTTAACACTGTAACACTTTGATGTGAGACTAAGTGCGCTGGGAGGCCAAAGAGGCCTCGGGGAGCCACGGAGGTCTGGTCACTTAGGGCCACCTTTAAACACCGGGGGGCCGTTCCATTTCCTGAGTCCAGGAAGCCCCACTTTTGAGGAAGCTCGGCGGGTTCGGTTTCTCTCATTTCCTCCTCTTGACACCGTCCCCTGGTTGGAGTGCAGGAATGCGGCCGGTGGGAAGCATCCTATGGACATTTCCTGACTCCCGACTATAGAAAATAACAGACATCAAGTGTTTGATTCATTTTATTGTGGCTGCGGCGGACAAACGGACGGACAAACGGACAGAGGCGAGCTGAGGCAAAGTGCTCCACGACGATCAGTTGCAATTATGCTTCGGAGATAGTTTCTAAACTTTAATAAGTGAAAAGGAGAAGGCAATACGGTGTTAAATACAGCACATAGACCACCTAAGCTGACATAACCCTATTATACACACACATACACAAACTGTCACATACACATTCTTGGACACACACATGCACACACACACACACACACACACACACACAGTAATTTCCTCAGATGGCCTGTAATCTTGCAGGCCTCCATCTCGGCGGCTTAGCCCAGTGGACTGGGGCAGCCGCTGCCAGCTTTCTACCCAGGGCAGGGGGCCCAGAGGGGAGGGAGGTGGAGGTGGAGGGAGGTGGGGAGGTGGATGTGGGGGGGGCGAGGGGGGGCGTAGGGCCTGGAGGAGCCCCACATGGATTGTATTTGGGAGCCTGAGGCATGAAATGGAATAGGTTTAATCTGTTATCACCTGCAGGGGAGCGTCAGGGCCAGCCACTGACAGACATATAGCGGTTGAGATGGCGGCGGCGGCGGCGGAGGAGGAGGAGGAGGCAGCGTTGGGATGAGGTTGGGAGGGGGGGGGGCGGGTTTGGTCAGAGCACCTCAGTCCCCGCTGGTAAATGAAATATCAGCCACTACAGACGGAGAGTGATATTAGTTTAATTTCTCTGAAGCTCACCTCCTCCTCTCCTCCTCTCCTCCTCCTCCTCCTCCGCTGCTCCCTCTCTCTCCATCTCTATCTCTCCTCTCATTCAAGATTCAACAGCCGACCTCTGAGATTTCAGCTTTAACCACATGAGCCATATTAAAGCTGGAAAATTTTCACACAAACGTCCACATTTTGTAAAAAAAAAAAATGTCTTTCTATCTTCAGCTGTGTGATTTGCTTCCATTTACATTCACACCAGTTTGCTCCGTTAATGTCCATCTTCATATTTAATACATATGAGAGTATAGCTCATCTCACTCTGAACAAGGAGGAAAATGTTCATATTTTTCTATTTCTCTTCCTTTAATTGTGTTTTTGTGCTGCAGGAAATATGAACTGAAGTTGTTCAGTAAATCACAGAAATACAGCGTAACTGACGATAAACGTTAACACTCTCAAAAACAATATCATATTATATTTTATTATAAGAGCTACACCAGTGGTTTTCAACCTGAGGGCTGTGATAATAGTAGTCGTAGAATAGAATAGAATAGAAAAGAATAGAAAAGAAAAGAAAAGAAATGAAAAGAATAGAATAGGAAGCATTAATTGTCAATATATAACAAAAATACAACGAAATTAAGAGTAAAAACTTTATATTCTTCCATAAAAATCTGATGCACGTTCACTCATACCGGTACATACAAATAACAGCTAAACAATAAAATAGGTACAGATAGCAGCCAGGACAATAGACATGCAGTGCATGCACAGGTATAAAGGGATATTCTCTTTAAAACATTGTGTATTTCGGTGTTTAAAGTGCTGATTGTCTGTTTCTGAGTCTCTTGCTGCAGGTTTTTTTAGTGACCTGAAGCACCTGCCAGAGGTCAACAGGTCAAACAAGTCGTGTGAACGGACGGAGTTTGAAGTATTGTAAACAATTAGTGAAGGAGGATTTGGAATCCAGATCTCAGTTAACACTTCCTTCTAAGGACAAAGCCGGCAGGTCACAGGTCAAATATTCAAGAGCATCATAGGTGAAACTGTTTTTATTGTAAATTTGAATCATGTTACTAGAAATCTCTCTTGTGTCAACTTTTCTCCTCCTGAACACGACTAAATTGTTTTGTCTTTGCAGGGATTTTTACAACATTTAATAACGCAGCAGGTAAAACTACGACCGGTGTCACATCTGAAACCTTTGCTGCATTTAAAATGAGGTTAAAATCACAGAGCAGGTCACGTTGTTGTTGTTCTCATTCTAGGATCCTGAATCTGAAAAACTTTCTAAAGGAAAGAGGTCAAACTCCCTCACAGTGTGTTTGTGCGTGTGTGTGTGTCGTGGGTTTGTGACATTTAAACAGCAGTTGATATGTGTACAGTTGATCTATTGGCAGCTGCAGGGTCGCGTCTCTTTTCATGAATCTGATCTGCAGCTTCTAGAAAAAAAAAAAGAAAAGAAAGAAAAACAGAAAAAATGTGATTAACTTGTAGTAGTTTGATGAAGCTGACGTCTCCTCGACCACAACTTCCTGTGAAGGAATGAGAGAGAGAGACAGAGAGAGAGAGAGAGGTCTTGTGTGACACTCAGGGGGCGTTGGAGAGGATGAAGGGAGGCAGCTTTTTTTTTTTTTTTGCTTTTCTTTTTTTTTTGCTTTCACACTCCTCCTGTGAAGTGGCTCACCGTTGCTGCTACTGTACTGAGAAGTAAGAAGACATGAAGGTTTTGGAGAGTGGGTGAAGGAGGTAGAAACCTGCAGCCCCGGGGGAGGGAGGGAGAGAAGGAGGGAGGGAGGGAGGGAGGGAGGAGGGGGGAGAGAAAATGTTGGGAAATAGCGGCATAATGATGAACACCTGTGAGAGAAGAGGCTTCACCTCACCGCTGATAATTCAGGATGTTTTTGTTCAGTTTGGCTCCATAATAGATAAAACGGATAATAAACCACACCCTCTTTAATAATGTATTCTTTCCTGTTATGAACCTATGTGTGTGTGTGTGTGTGTGTGTGTGTGTGTGTGTGTGTGTGTGTTTCAGGTTGTGTACATCCTGGCAGGGAGTGGTTCATGTCTCTCTACTCCTTTTTTTTTGTTTTTTTCTGTTTTTTTCAGCCATTTCTTCAGTTTAAGCTGACGCAGCTCTAAAAATAGGTGTGGATTCTCACCTACATGTATTTATACAAACTCCTACTTCTTCCCCTCTCCTCGCCCCCCACACCTCTCCTCCTCTCTCCACAGTCTTACACACACACTCATACAATATATTCACACCAACTGCTCCACTTTGCCGACAGCCCACGCCGTGCGACACACAAGCAGATGTTGTTGTTTGTCGCACGAAGCAAATATTCCACTTCACGTGTGTGTTTGAGTTTGTTGCTGCTCGGTGTCATTCATCTTGTGTCAGCTTTCTGCTACCATCTATGGCGTTCGGGTCAGTTTTGCCCCGTGTTTTAAATCAGCTGTAAAATACACTAAAAACTTTTTTTTTTCATCCAATCTGTTTTTCTTCTCTTGGTTACATTGTCAGCCTTCCTTATCCATGAAAATATTGGTTTCAATATTTTTTGGTGTGGGCCTCTGGGCCTTTTTTTTCTACTATACCCCTTGGCTTCAATTGAACCTTCCTCTTGTCAGCTTTCTGCTACCATCTATGGTGTTCGGTCGGTTTTGATCCGAGTCTTAAATCAGCTGTAAAACACACTAAAACAATTATTTATCATCCCATTTGTTTCTCATCTCTTGGTTACATTGTTAGGCTTCTTTATCCATGAAAAGGTTGGTTTTACACTTCAGTTTTAACTCTCATTATTGTACTTATGGTTATAACCGGGTCTAAATTGACCCTAACACCACAAATGTCATAATTTTAACCAGAGCATTTTAGAATTTTCTGAAGAAAAAAAAAAGGTTTTATTTTGTTTAAACAGAGGTTTCTGACAAAGTCAAAAAGCCTTGATGCTATAAACAAATCTATGTGGTACTTCTATGAATTTAAAACCCGAGCACAAGAGAAGGCCTCCCCAAAAAAAAAAGTCAGTTTCTCACTTGACTCACGGTGAAAACACACTCATACAAACACACAATCCCCTCACTCTGTGCTGTCGAGAGGAAGCAGTGGTCAACCAGCGCTCTGCAGATGTGAACACCCTCCTCCTCCGTCTTCACACACACACACACACACACACACACACACACACACACACACACACACACACACACACACACACACACACACCACTATCACTGTCAAGTGTTTCTATGATACATTCAACAACACCCCCCTCCCCTCCCCGACCCTGCCCCCCCACCCCGACCCCTTCCTCCCCACATCTCCTCCTCCTCCTCATGGCAGAGAAGCAAAGCTAACAGTGCGGCCTCCGCTTGCATCACTGCGTTGCTATGCGGCGACGGCGCAGCAGCAGGTCCCACTATTGTGATGATTGCAATCAAGCATCCCCCCCTGCCCCCCCCCCCCCCCCCCCCCCAGACAACTATCACAACCCACTAATTACAGGATTAGGCGATCAAACACGGCCCACCACCTCCTTCTTCTCCTCCTCGGCTGCGTATTTTGGCCGTACGCCGCCATGTTACCTGTCAGTCGTCCTCTGAGCAAACAGCTGCAGACCGCCGGGACCAAAAACATTCAGAAGATAATAATATAATCAAGTCTAATGTGAGTTTCTTCCTGTGAGAAGAAGAAAAAAATCTCCCTGTTGCTCACTGTTTGTTTTCGTTAGCACGGAAACAAGGCAGCGGAGGCGGTGATGGCGAGTGGAGAGGGGAAGGGGGGCCGGGGAGGAGGGAGTGACACGTCTTACTCAACTCAACGTCTGTTCAGTGCATCGCTAATGAAGCGTGGGGACGTCAGGAGCGAAGACGACAGGTAACGAGGACAGAGGGAGGGAGGGAGGGAGGGAGCATGGAGGAGGCCCCCACTGTCCTGTCCTGTATGATACTGTAGCTCTCTGGGTAAATGGACGACTAGTGTTACAGTAGCACGACGACGACGACGCTGCTATCTCCCTGCAGATCGGATGAGGAAACCCCGAGCAAGAAGAACAAGATTAGTCGGTAATCAGATGAGATGTGATACTGGGTTCAGTCTGAGGAGCCACAGAGCAGAGACAGGTGAGGAGGAAGAGGAGGCAGCAGGTAGCCTGACTCAGAAAAACGACAGGAGCTGTGTTAAAATTCACACCAACGTTTATTTTAAATTCTCCCACAATAAAATCACATTTCCTTCCCACAAAAAACATTGAAACACATGGGTGGCACTGTATTATAGTTTCTTTTTTGTTTCTAAACCAAATTTCACACAAAAATAGAAAGTTATCAACTTGTTTTCTTGCGGATTTCACCTGCCGACACATCAAACAGTCATCTGTGGTTACAGTAAACAAACTCCACCTCTGATGATGAATCTCGATAAAGACGAAAATAGAAGCTGGTTTCCTTTAAAAAGAGAGTCGAGAAATAATTCACAGCCGAACCGTGGGATGGCTGGTTTCCAACACTTGTATGTGCATCCTTTTAATCTTAAAACGTATAAATATATTTATTATCAAACTTATATATTTGGTTATACAGTAAAAGTGATTACATTACTCCTTTTTCTTAGATAAAACTGTCAATAATGAGAATATCTGACTTTAAGGTTTACTTCAGGTGCTCTCATTGCATGTTGGATTTAAACAGTAGCATCACATGATCTCTACTATAGTGTTAGGTGTAAAATAATGGTACGTGTATATATATCTATATATATATATATATGAGCGTGTGAAATGACCTTGTTGCAACGTGAAGGCCCCTCAAACCAAAATATGCCCCAGGGGGCCCCCTCCTCCTCCTCCACACCTCTGATCACTAATACCTTCCTCATCTCAATGTCTCTGTCTTGCATTTAGTTCTTCATTCTTTTAAAAGCAAAAACACAATTTAACCACTTCCTCGACACTGTGACAAACACACACACACACATGGCATGACGAATGTCCTCATTCATCAACGCCGCCATTGGTTTTCATGACAGTAGCAGCAGCAGCAAGGCAGAGCGCCAGTCGGTGAGTCACATGGCGAGGCAGCGATGTCCTGAACGCACCGTTGCATGCAGAGAGACGTGGACGATGCGTTCACACGTAGGCTACTCTGTCCTGAGGATGGAAAACATACATGTTTTAAAATGTGTGTGTGTGTGTGTGTGTCAGCGATGAGGGCAGGCTGCTGACGAGAGCCTTTCTCAACTCTCTGTTTGGAGTGTAAACATGTCAAAAAAGTGTGAGAAAGCTCTGTGTGTCTGCGACGGCGACGGGCTCCTCTTGTTTTGATTCTCAGGATAAGAATAGCTGACGATGAGCCAAGTTAACTTGAGCTGGGTTTTGCGGGCATGCAGGTGGTTAGACGAGGAGGTGGGGGGGCGGGACGGTGAGAAAACGATGAAACCTGTGTGCCCTCTGCAAAAAAAGAAATTAAAAAAAAAAAAAAAAAAAAAGACACCCAGGGGGGGTTGGCGGCTTTTCAAAGTAAAGCACCACTTCTGAGACAGAAATGTGCAAAATGTAGGAAAGCAAAACAAGAAAAAAAGAAAAAAAAAAAAGCGCAACTTGACTTTCCATAAGCATCTATCAAAATAAACTCTACATTTTCCGTCATCGATCGGAGATAAAACTCGATGATGCACTCCAACGCCTGAGTTGCATTCGAGGACAATTGGAAAGAAATAAACACACTCACACACAGAGAGAGAACTCCCTGAAAGCAATACCCCAACTGATAAGGCCTCACTCTCGTCTATATCAAGCCCATCAAAAAACCTCTATAACGTTCACGCTATATAATTGTAGAATGACATAATCTCATTATGTCATGGTACATTACTAAACCTTGTTAGCCCATTAGCTCCTCGCGGCCCCGGAGTGATTAGTCATGGCAGGCCCCGCCCTTTCCTGTACTCCCACTCACTCACAGAGGAAGCAGGAAGCCGCTAGCATGTCAGTCATCCCCAGACAGGAAGTGCCTGGGAGATGGCTACCCTTTAATGCTTGCAATTATTGTAACTATTGTTTGGATTGATAATCACGCTCATTACGGAGAGATGGGGAGGAAAAGGAAGGAAGTTGGAGACTGTTAGGCTACTTGTTTGAGGCTACAGGTCTTTTTTTTTTTTTTTTTTTTTTTGTTCCGCGGAGGGTCTGACGGACAAACGAAGGGGTAAAAAAAAATTAAAAAGGGAAATAAAAAGGGAGGGAACGCGGAGCTCCCCGGAGAGACGTGTGCTGCCGCTCGGGTGCATGGGAAAGCTTGTTTGTTCGGAGAAAAAAAAGGGGGTTTGTTGCATTTGATCTGGGTTTCTCAGAGTAATTATCTGAGCAGCGATTAACACGAGCCAGAGGTCAGGACGGGACAGCACTCAGGAACTGTACGTCCACCGAGGGAGGAGGAGGAGGAGGAGATCCAGACCATAATAATACTCCACCGACCGCAGCCTTTCATTTTACACGATTTAGACACAATGGTGCACGACACTGTGAAGTGTCTTCTTTTCAGGAACTCACACGACAACACGTTACGTTGACCCTTTGACCTTTCCAAGTATTTTCTTTGACCTAGTTTCCTTCTTCCATTGTTTCCATTCTCAGAAGCTTTTTTTGATTTTTGACCTATTTTTCTTTTCTTCCGTACCTTCCTCGGTCCCTCCATCTTTCCTTCTTCAATTCATCTGAAAACAGCCTAACCTAAAGAGATTTTAGCGGACGGTTAAAAGCAGCATGTCCAGCCGCCACTTTCTTGTATATATATCAAAACTAAAACAAACTCAGATCTTTTTATTATTTATTTAAACCACTGGAAAAGTTTTCTGTCACTTTTTTTTAAATACTACGAAGCTACAACCACTTATAGGCTATTAGCTTAGCATGGATTAGCATAGCCTACAGACTGGAAATAGCCAGTCCCAGTGTGTCCAGATGGAACTAAATACACCAATCACCATCTCTGAAATCCACAAATTCACATTTTCACTAAACCAAAGAAAGAAAAAACAATATATTTTAGTTTGGTTATTATGTGATCAAGCTAAGCTACGTTAGCTGATACAAGAGTGCTGTGAATCTCCTCATCTAACCTCCAGGGGGCCTTGGGGTCATTCCTGAGGGTCCCAAGGAAGAAGGGAATAATTAGTTGTTCCTCTTTTTCCCACTTATTTATTATAAAACACCTGAGAACTAAATGTTATAAGAGGGGAGCCACTGTTTTGGACTATTACCAACTAAAGGATGTTAGGACTCAAAGGGTATCAAAACATGAGTATCAAAGGATGAATGAAGTTATGATAGAGGAGTGGAAAAAACAACAACTGGCAACTGAAAGTCTTTTATTGTGAAATACCAAGGTTCACAACAATCTAAAATAAATGTGTCGAGATGCAACGAATAGAAACAACATAAACACATGAGAACAAAAGGGAACAAAGAAAAACATGGAGAAGAGAAAGAGAAAAATGATAATAAGTAGTCACACCTACAGTACAGTATGTGTCACACCTGCTTATCAACTACACTGGTTATTTGTCCATGAGAGCAGCTTCTGTGAATCGACAGTGGATGTGAAGTTAAGTTTGAAGCAGAGTTTGAGAAATTAGATCTAAAAAAGATATTTAAAAAAAGACATAATATAAAAAAAAAAATAGGAAAATACAAATTAATTATCACACTAAGCTCCAATTATTGAAAAGCAGGTTGGCAAACGTCAAGCGTCACAACATGCAGGACTCAGAAAGACCTTTAATAATGGTTTAATACAGACACAGAGCTGAGCCGTCAATCAAACACATTTAGTGTCACTGATTTCCTCTTCTTCAGTTTCACTTTCTCATCTTTTATTTTAGCTTTGAAAAATGTTAATCTCTTCTTTTCTACAGTGCAGAAACATTTTTTTCTCTCTCTTTCTCTCTGTGTCTTCATTTTCATGAACTAAAGCGTAGGCATAGTTCACATTCCTGCTGTTTAAGGAGGAATATTCAAGGTACTTTCCCCCCCTTGGTTGTAGAGAAACAAGCCTGTCCAGTTATAAACAGACACACACACACACACTATAACCTCCTCCACGTGTTCAGCCTGAAAACAACAAAAAACGGGGACATTAACATTTGACCTCTGTCTAATCCTCAGACCTGCTACTGTTCCTCACATTGTTTCCTAATTGTGTCGCTTCTTAAACGGCTCCTCCTGCTATTAAGACACACAGACACAGACACGCACACTCCAGAAATTAAAACCGCCCCCTAAAAGTTCCCGTGCTATGTGTGCGTTTGGTGACTCTGCATTTTATTTTTTATTTTTTTTAATTCTTCATTTCTGTAAATTATTCGTAATTTCACTCAAAGACTCAAAGTCTTTTAGAGATGGACGGATGAATGAGTCAGAAGAATGTCTTTGATAAACACACTCGTGGCCCTGGGGGGTAAATGAGCTTATTAGGCAAGCAGGGACACACACACACACACACACACATTACTCTGGGGTCGGCTGATTACAGGGGTACGTTAGCCCCCTGGGGCCAGTCCATTCACACACACACACACACACACACACACACACAGAGACACACGTTTATGGTATTTACGTCCATTTGCATTGCTAAGGCTCTGACTGAGGAGTTTGTTTGGTCCTGCTGGGGGCCACCAGGCCTTACACCTACTACACCCACCACCCACACCCTCCTCACCACCCCACCACCACCACACCCACCTCACCCCCCCATGAAGAGCCGACTGGCCCGACCGGCTCGGCTCGGATCGGCTCGGCTCAGTTCAGGGTGTCGCTGTGTTTGTGGACGTTAACACTGCAAAAACTCAAAATCTTTCCAAGAATATTTGTCGTGTTTCTTGTCAAAATGTCTCATTTCGACTCTTTTCACTTAAAATAAGACTCATCACCTAAAAATGAACTTGTTTTTAGATAATTTTCACTTGTTTCAAACAAATTTTCACTTGAAATAAGTAGAAAAATCTGCCAGTGAAAGCAGTTTTTTTGTGTTTGTAATAAGAAAGAAAAACTTGAATCACTATCAGATTTTTCTACTTATTTCAAGTGAAAATATGATTGAAAAAAGTAAAAAGTGTCTAAAACAAACTTATTTTAAGTATAATGAGATTTGTTTTGACTAGAAATTAGACAAATAGTCTTGGTAAGATTTTGAGTTTTTGCAGTGTACAGGTGAATCGACCTGGACTCATTTACTGAACCTCAACATCATCATCAGTTTCCCTCCCTCTATTGATCCCACTCCTTTCTTTCTTTCTTTCTTTCTTTCTTTCTTTCTTTCTTTCTTTCTTTCTTTCTTTCTTTCTTTCTTTCTTGTAGTTTTCTGCTAAATAAGTAACAGCTGCCACATTTTCTTTCATAAAAACTTTAGTACATTAACTCAGTGACATCATACTGTAAGTTTAAAAAAAAAAGTTTCACATAATTTAATTATTTGACATTTCGGAATAAAAGTTGCATGTTTGGGGCAGAAGTGACGACTGGTTTTTATCTTTAATTCTCCACTCGTGGCTACTTTGTGTTCATCTGCCTCAGATTTAAAAATAAAAATCCTCCTCCTCATCAATTTTAAGATGAAAAGTCAATTCAGTATCAGGAAAGATCAATAAGTCCATCAGTGAGAAAAACTTAGCAGATAAATAACATGCAAAAAATTTACGAGAGAAATAAAAAGTTAATTATTTTTGCATTATTTCAAATTAAAAGTTGATATTTTTAGAAAAGCTAAATTATTTTTGAATCAAACACATAGGAAATAGGATGAAACCTCAGAAGGTTAGTTACAGTAACTATCACTTGAGATCATTTGATTTATCTTATCTTATCTATTTATCTTATTTCATTTTTCGTGCATATAGTGTTTATATCTCCTTTAACACTGTGAACAACACATACAGTAGGTTCATGCCTTGTTTCCAGTTTCTTTTTATGAATGGGTGCACCTTCATTCATGTTCTTTTTTAAATATTTAATCATGACAAAGCTCAACAAAATATATTTTTTTCTATAACTCAGATTCTTTTCTTCTCTCCAAACCCCTAACATCAGAGATAAAGATCTGTTTGTCTGTCGCTGCACTGTCCTGATGCAACAGGTCAACAAGTCAAACAGCTGAACAATAGAGCTGGAATAAAACTACAGGGGCTAAATTAACATTATGACTGTGTGTGTTAGCCTCCCTCTGACTGCACTGATGGCTCTGTATGGGCTGATAGTTGGCGTCGGGGCCCCCTGCTCAGCCTCAGCCACAGAAAACAAATAGCCAATTTGGTTTTATTGTGCTCATGTTGGTCCACTCGACCCCAGAGACAGATGACAGAGCAGCACAGAGGAGACACAGGAGGAGGTAAATGAGTCTGAATACAGGCGACGCAAACACTGCCAACAACCTGCTGACACACCTTCTCTCTAAGTGTCTGTCCACCGTCCTACAACAGAGGACTGAAACAGCTGATACCTGAGGAGCGTCTGATAAAAGCAGCAACATCCACTCATGTAATCTGAAGGGAACCGGTGCAGCATTATACTGACACTGACCAGATTAGATCAGATTAATGATATATTAAATAGATATTAATGGGAGAAGTACGAAAATACTTGCAAAATGCATTGAAATCAATAGATTATAACAATAAAATGAATCAAAATTGAAGGGAAGTTCATTAATCAGCCGTGTTTTGTATGTTATGTTCGAGTGTAACATTGAAATACTTTCACTTTTTCTTTTTTATTAATTTCTGCTTATATACGTAAAACATTTATTTCATAACTATGAGGTAATGTAGGTAGTTTCATTTAAATTTTAGATAAAATACTTATCTGCTCATAAGATATGATGCTTATTTATCTAAATAATTCATAATAATTATCTAATATTACAATGTACAACACTGACAGACCACAGAAACATATCGTTTTTCACTTAATCAACATAGATTTTACTTTTAAATTGAGCAAGTTTGGTCATTTTTATGAATGAGTTTCAACTGATCAGACTTATCAAACACTTTTCTGAAGAACAAAACTCTGAAAATACAGTTTTACTTTGGTTTTTACCTGACAGCATCAGTATGTTTTAGATGGAGTTCGATTAAATTTGATTGATTTGATTTTTTATTTCACACATGCAGATGAAGTTAAAGTTCTAATATTGCATAAATGTATAAAGTTGAATGAAGATGCCTTAAGTTACATCCCCGTGTCTCCACATATCAACACATAGAGTACTGTTGAGTCTAATCCTGTTAAACACACACTCTTACGAGGCCATAAACACCTCGCCAGGCTCCCAGAACACACACACACAATCACACTCACACAATCACACACACTTAAACACAAACGCACACACACTTAAGGCCATAAACGGCACCGGGCTGGCCTGCTGTGCTGTGCTGTGCTGTCTGCCATGACAGCCGTTAGCGTTCGCCATAAAGGTTGCAATCAGAGTGACCTCTACAGTAGAGAATCAAGCTGAATGAAGGGGGGCTGTAAAAGAAAAAGCCCCCCACTCTATTCCCTCACCACTGTACAGACTGCACTGATTGGCCCCCATAAAACAACATGAGGGGTCCCTATCAGACACATTGGAGCTGGGTGGGACAGATGGAGCGCAGAGATGAGGATAGGTATGGACGGGTGTGATAATTAAAGCAGGAGTCAGGACTCAGAGGAGACCAACAGATGGACCAAACCCCCCCACACCCCCCACCCCAATCCCACAGAGGCCTGACGCTGGCAAGCACAGGAACGCTAAGAGCAGAGTGTGTGTTGTCTTGTGTATGTATGTGTGTGCGGTCGTGGGTGTGTGATAAGCACATGCTCCCCTGGGTGAGTGCTTGAGTGATCTAACAGGGGCAATTAATTTGTTTTATATACGATTTAACTCCTCCGAGCTCCGACAAAGGAGGGAGTCCTCTGGGAGCTCTGAATGCTCTCTGATACAAACCAGGACCACAGGGGAGATGCACAATCAGCCGGCGACGAGAGGAAGAAGAGGGAAGAAGGCCCCGTTTATGCCCCAGCTTTCATGTGTATTGAGGAGGGAGGTGAAGGGGGTGGAGGGGAGGGGGCATCCACATGTAAACTAATTTCCCCCTCCATGAATATGTAATGGAAACTGATGAGGCTAATGACTCGTAGAGGTGACCTACTTTATTTAAACGCGGAGGAAACGTGGGGATCTGAGGCTTTCATCTGCCACGCAGAAGAGGAATCTCAGATTATTTATGTACAAGCGATTGCTCGCGATATCCCCGAGAGAGGCCGCCGTCTCTGTGACGACCACGTCCCTTCTTTTCAATCTAATTTATACCTTGCTATCTCTACGAGTCGTCGCCGCTCGAGAGGACACGGCAATGTGACCTCTACACCCCCAAACACACACACACAAACACACATACACATCAGGAAATCTGACAAAGTTTAATATCATCAGCAGCTTTTAGAGGCATTGACGAACTCTAAGGTTCGAAGAGTCGTCCATTTATTTCCAATCAGATTGAAGTTGTAGGAAGATTTATTGAAAGTTGAGCTACTTAAAGAAGAAACCATGTCAACTAGTCTTTGAAGACTTTTATTCATGACTTTCCAAAACTTTAATGAGAGTTCATGACAACAAAAAGTCCCCTGACCTTAAGGACAAACGAAACCGAACGAACGAAAGAAAGTCCAGTTTGCAAACACAAACCTTTGATGAAACTAGGAAGTAGTGGGGAAATAGGAAGTACAATAAAATAGAAAGATCAGATAGAGGTTTCTGGAAACATTTGATCTTCAAAGAAACAGACATTTACATCAGTTCATTTACATTTGGGCATATCTGACAAAGTTTAATATCATCAGCAAGCCTCTAGAGGCGTTGACAAACTCTTAGGGTGAAGCTATGGTTTGAAGAGTTGTCCATCAATGCTCGCCTCTAGCTCTCACAAGTCCTTGAACTTCTCATGATTTGACATTAAGTCCATTTATTTCCAATCAGACTGAAGTTGTAGGAAGATTTATTGAAAGTTGAGCTACTTGGAGAAGAAACCATGTCAACTAGTCTTCTAGACAGACCTTAAGGACAGATGAAACCATGAACGAAAGTCCAGCTTGCAAACACAAACCTTTGATGAAACTAGGAAGTAGTGGGAAATAGGAAGTAAAATAATATAGAAAGATCAGATAGAGGTTTCTGGAAACATCTGATCTTCAAAGAAACAGACATTTACATCAGTTCATTTACATTTGGTCAAATCTGACAAAGTTTAATATCATCAGAAATCCTCTAGAGGCGTTGACGAACTCTTAGGGTGAGTAAGGTTTAAAGGGTCTTCCAGTATCGATGATCGCCTCTAGCTCCTGCAAGTTGTTGAACTTCTCATGATTTGACATTGAGTCCATTTATTTCCAATCAGACTGAAGTTGTAGGAAGATTTATTGAAAGTTGAGCTACTTGGAGAAGAAACCATGTCAACTAATCTTCTAGATGATGGTAGAACCGACTCAGAGTTTGGTGTTCAGCTTGTTTTTGAAGTCGTTTTGGAGTTTCGTCAATGTTCTTGCAGTCATGGTAATTGTTTGACAAAACCCCAAGACTTCCTCACACCAGAGGAAGCTGATTGAATTACTTTTATTCATGACTTTCCACAACTTTAATGAGAGTTCATGACAAACAACAAAAGTCCCCTGATCTTAAGGACAGACGAAACCGAATGAACGAACGAAAGTACAGCTTGCAAACACAAACCTCTGATGAAAGTGGGAAGTAGTGGGAAATAGGAAGTAAAATAAAATAGATAGATCAGATAGAGGTTTCTGGAAACATTTGATCTTCAAAGAAACAGACATTTACATCTGGTTATTTACATTCGGTCAAATCGTGAAACATTATAATCCAGGCAGTCCCTTTAAATTGGCCTGTCAGAAAACCTGCACACCCGGGAGTCGCTGATGCTCCCTGAACCATTATTGCCTTATTGATGTTGATCCTGTGTCAAGGTTACTTATGAGGGGTCGCAGCCTGAGCCCGGTGCAGCCTGTGTGGGTAAACACTAACCACTGATGTCTGAGCTGTCCAAAAAGAAAAAAAAACTGTTAACTATCCCACATCAAAACCCTTTCACACTCCTTTATCTCCCTTTTTCTGGCCCTCTCTTGGTCTCATTAACGCAGCGGTCCTCCTCCTCCCCTACACCCCTTGCCCTCCCTCTCCTCTGCAGCGGAGCAGTGACGCTATCTGCCCATCACTCCATATTGGTCTCCAGAGAGGGCCCCGAGGCGGTGGGAACCAGGACCCCCAAACGGTTCTCTGGAGAAAGAGGAGAGGGGAGGGAGCAGCAGGGGGGACAGCAGGTTAGACCACGACCAGGAAGAATGACCCTTTAAAAAACAGCTGGAATTGATGGAGGTGAGGCGTCGCAGATAGCAACAGGCCCCATTGTGTCCAGGCCGCCACTAATTAAAATAAAAAACAACCTGGACGTGACGATAAGGACTGCATTAGTGTCATCGGTGGCAGATACGGAGAGGAGAAAATGAGCGGGAACAAAAGGGACGGAAGGGACGGACGGTGGGAATTATCTGACGAGCTGTAAAGTAAAACGGGGACGGTGGTTAAATCCTCTTCAGGACCGGCCCGGTGATTGATCCGCAGCAGGATATTAAAGACTGATAACAGCTTTGGTGTTTGTTTCCCAGTGAAACCAGTTCCTTTTAATGTGTGGAAACAGAAAAAAAGCCTAAAACACCAAATATAAACTCAGCTTTGTGGTTTTCTTTGCTCATCTTCTTCTCCGAGTCATAACCCAACCTGTTTCAGTTGATTGTTTTTTTCTGGGTATCCATGGTAACAGTGCAAACAGGAGCTATTCTTATGTAACGCAGCGTGACGTGCTCACGGTGCAGCTTCATCGAAATCTAAACAAGTTTAGATTGAAAAGAGAGAGAAAAAAAAAAAGGACTCAGGTGCAGAAAATGGTTTACACTCTGGCGCCATGGCAACGATATACCTCAGGATCCGTCAACAAGATGTTTATATCGGTTATCATGTCGCATCTATGAGTTTATTGCGACGTCCACACTTGCTTTTTTGTTTCATTTTCACCAACTGTCCACACGCCTGCAGAGAACTTTATGAACTTGCACTGTCACTTTCTGATTGAATCTGATTGAACTTATCCGATTAAAGGGATAGTAGCATTTTTTTTTAAAGTGGGGTTGTATGATCTACAAATAGCCCCTAAGTACTTAAATTGCAATGGAACTGTGCATTTTTGTTTAGGTAAAACCTCTTTTAGGCGGCGAAAATAGGCTGTTTCTTTGGGTCTGTTCACAACACTGTATGTTGTAAATCTCTGAGCAGGGCTATGGGCTGGTGTTGCTAACAGGAGGAGTGCAGAGAGTCTTCTACTGCAATTAAAGTACTTAGGGGCTATTTGTAGATCATACAACCCCACTTTAAAAAAATGCTACTATCCCTTTAAACTTCTTTATTACACTTCAGTTGGGTTCAAGAAGAGCCCATCCTGGACCAATCAACTCCCCCTTTATCTGTTAATATAAAAAATATCTGTACAAAAACTCAAATTGTGTTTTTTCTAATGCTCTAATATGCAGGTTGTGATAATTAAAGGTGAGGCAGTTTGAATCAACCTGATAATTACAGTATTTATACACATGAGCTCAGTCTGGTGGCCACAGAACAAGACCCAACGTGTCCTGATCATAATTTGACCCTGGTCTGACTCAGTCTCTCTCACTTGGACCCCGTTACTCCAAAAGGTTTGCATATAAAGGGAGTGAAAAGCAAGCGACCGGCCTGAGAGTTTCAAAAGAAAATGAAATAAATTAAACCAAACAAAGAAAGGAACTGACTAATAAGTGTGTAGCTGACTCATATTTTTATTAAAAGCCAACATCATCTCCAAATATTAGTCTGACCCCACTCTCCAAAGCCGGAAAACTCCACTATGTAATGAATAGTCCTCTGACACAAAAGATGACATTTAATCTCCACAATAACCTCGCCCTGCGAATAAGTGGCAGTGCCCCCGAACGGCTGGAAAAGAAAATATCGAAATGTTTTTGAGAGAGAAAAGTTACATAAGTTTTCTCTGAGTTGCCGCGTCGGGAGAGAAAGTGTCGGCCCAGGAAAAACTGCAAGGTGCAGATACGGCTCGGAGGAAACACGGACTCTCCTCCCTGGAAATGTTCATCAGGCCTTAACCCATTTAGCCTGCGTGTTAATGAGGCAAGAAGCCTTTGCTGATTGGACCTCAGACACATGGGTAAATAACACCTCGGGGAATGCTGGGAAATTAACAAAGCACATTTCAGTCTGAATCATTTATACATAATTATGCACAGAGAAAGGATGAAAGCATCTGTCAGAGAGGGAATCCACCCGTAATCAAGCCAAAACAAAACTAATAAAAAGGCATAATGGAGACTGTTAAGTGGTTTGACCTTCAGTGACTCCGTGTGCTTGGAGATGTAAAGTAGTCCAGGCATTTTTTGGCTTATTAACTAAAAAGACATTAAAATTATGGAACGAAGAAGAAGGAAAAAGAGAGAGAGAGAGGGAGGTGGAGAGAGGGAGAGCAACAGATTAACTTTCCTTTCATGCTCTGATTTACAGCTGTGTGTCAGGTTAGTTCAAGGAATTTAATATGAAGTGATCTATGTATCTTGGCAACAACCCGGTGTGACGAAAGGCTTGATATGAGCAGGTAGATTTCCATTCCTGCATCACGCCACCGCACGCTGCGGAAAAAGAAAAATGAAAAAAAAAATGACAGAAAAAGAGGAAAACTGCTGCTGCACCTTCCTCACGTGACATAGACACGGATATAAACAGTAAAATGCAGACAGAAATATTCCTGAGCGGCCTCTTAATTTTACTCACCGCTGCAAAAAAAAAGAAAAAAAGCCTATACGTGACTGAGGAACAGTTACGTGACATGCACGGGCGCGTTTTGGGAAAAAAGAAGCCATTGTGTCGAGATGCATCATGTGCATCATGAGTTCTTTTTTATGTTTTGCAAGTGAAATCTATAGATGCAAATACATGCAAAGTTAAATACAGCTGCTAATAGTAGTGGGATTAAGACTAAGCAAATACATTGGCCCTGGAGGTGATTATATAATGTATGTTGAGGTGTATTGGCCCGTGGCAATTTTTTTTCTCTCTGTGAAAGATGGGTATCGCTATTTACCTCCACAAACTGATGGTTAAATCTGAGCACCAGCTCTCACCTCGCTTCCTCTCCATCTTCCTCCAGCCCGTATCTCTGCTGGTTACACTTAGAAAAACAAACTCTCCGCCCCCTTTCGCTCCTTATCCGACACCAACCTCCGCGTTGTTTGCTCTCGCTGAGAGGTGCAAACTCAGACCTGTGTCAGTTTATCTGCAGCTGACAGCGCTCTACGACCGTCGTGCAGACCCCCAACCCCCCCCACCCCCCCAGTGTGCTGCTGCAACTGTGTGAATGCAACAATGGATCTCTCTCTCTCTCCCTTTCAGTTTACTGTTGACCAAAAGATAGAAATGATGCTAACGTTAGCTCAGCTCCGCTATCACGCTGCAAAGCCCTTGAGCGTATGAAGGGGCCACAATGCATAGCGCGCACACACACACACACACACACACACACACACACACACACACACACACACACACACACACACACTCATACAAACAAACACACAGAGATTAAATCTGGGCTGGCTACTGCTGGCCTCTCACTTTGATGAGCCAAGGAGCCAAGAGTCTGGGTGCTGGATTAAGATGGCTGAACTAGATTCACACAAACACACAGGCACACACACACACACACACCACACTCTCTCTCATTCCCTAGAGGGGTTAACCCTGATCCCCTATTCATTTACATTGAGTAGTCTTTTTTTTTCCTTAAGCGAAAACAAAGACTCCCTCCACAATGGTTAAAAAAAAAAAAGCCACCTTTGAGATTAGCCAGCATAAACACTCCGTCATCTGAGAGGAGACCTTTCACTTCTCTCCACATCGCACACAAGGACGGAGGCCTCCTTTAGTTTGGGCTTGTTAATAAATTATATTGAGGGTCTAAGGGAATGATGCGTATTATTAGAGCTGGTGGAGGCTTGTGTGACGGGCCTGTGTTGCGTTACACTGCGGAAAGCTCACTTGATTCTTACCGCGTGGTATTGTTTATGGAAGCCGACACCACGGGCCATTCAGGGAAACGTGATGGAGAGTGGATTGATGCAGACTGATTCCTGCTCCCAGCATCACCTTTTTCCATGGATGTAGTGTTTCTAAACGAGGCCTGGTAATGGTTATTGAGAGTGTGTGCTTCAGGAACGCCACCATCAACACCAGTTTATGTGATTTCATTTATAAAAAAGTGATCGATAAAAAGCCGAAACTCACCACAACTATACTATAAAAGTCCTGCTTTCTCACACCGAGTAAGGCCAATCTCAACCAAACAATTTAGAGTGAATTCAATCTGTTTTATTGTAGTAAAAACTAATTTGTGTCAAAGAAAAAACATGCAAATGGTACAAAGAAAAAACACATGTCATTTTATTTGCTCAAATCTAGGCAAGGCCAGGCAAGGCATCTTTATTTATATAGCGCATTTCATACCAAGGCAACTCAATGTGCTTTATATAAAGGCAAAACATTTTAAAAGAACAGCATGAAACAGCTTAAAAACAAAAACAATCTAATGAAAAATACCCCAAACAACCCTCTGATAATTAAAAATCTAAATGAAAAACTGTTTTAAAACAAGTTTTTACCCCAACAGATACTGTATATAACATTGGTGAGTCTCTTCATGATAGTAACTTAAGTGCATGGGTAAACTCTGTTGGTGGTGTCTTTCTTGAATAATTTGATGTAACATGTAAAAGCATCAAAGGGTTCGATGTAAAAAGGTCATGAATCTCAGTATGATGCATCTACTCCCTCTTCAACAGAGCTCAGACTGAGGCTTTGTGATGTGTCGAGGTTAGAATACAAAAACTTTTTCCAGAAGCTGAAAGAAGAAAAATATTTCTTGCATTCTTGCTTGTGTAAATGATGAATTATCCTCTGATTGATTAATGGACTCATCATTTCTGTACCTTTTGTCAAGGTTTGAATTCCCCGGCTGGACGTGGTGCAATCTCCTCCTCAGAACAGAGAGTGACAGATTCTGTCATTAGGAGATTTGGAAATAAAACACACAAACCAGTTAGTATAGGAGAAGAAAGAAACGCCTGAGGTGTATTTGACAGTAACTGAGCAACAGCGTTTGGCATTAAGGCCCCGTAGGATTAACAAAGAGTGTGAGTGAAAGGCAACAAGAGCGTTTAAGTATCCACCTGATCCCTCGCTCACAAACGCACAGACAGAAATACACACACCAATTACTTAAGCAGCCACACCTGTAATTAGCTGCTGTGGCTGCCAAGCGCTGCTGCGTATGTTTGTATAAGTCTGTGGTTGCAGGTGTATTTTAATTTGCCCACTGCAGTTAGTTAAATGTCGCTCTGTGATACATCAAACAAAGATTATCCAGCGACAAATACAGAACCTGTTAGAAATCCAGACCAAGAGAAATCTTTTCGGACAGTCAGCAGTTCCTCAGAGGAAAACCCGGATAAATACCGAAAGCTTTGAGAAGTTTGAAGTTTGTGTCATGTGTTTGTGTTCAGTAACAACAAGACATGTTCGGACTAGCTTAGCTACGCTTGTGTATACATACGTTGAAGCAGAGTTTCCATCAAACATCCATCCATCCATCCATCCATCCATCCAGGGGTAGGGATGTGCACGGTAGGCAATCTGCTATCCTGTTATGAATTTATTATCTGGTTAACCTAGGTTTTTAAAAAACGGCACGTTAGAGCGCAGTCTAGTGTCGGATCAAACTACATTATCATGCCATGGTTCAGCTTTTTGTAGCGTTAAAAGGTTTCGTATCAAGCTACGTGATTTTCCGCTGTGTAAAAGCGTTTTTGGATCGAGCCTCGGACTTTCAAACCTTTTACAATAATCTGTGGTGGTTCCCTCGGCGTAAACCGTTGGGAGGGAGACGACAGGTGTCATCAAGTCGTTTGGTAATATGCTTTCAGTTTCCAAACATTCTGAAACCTTCCCAGTTATTTCCTGAAACGATGCGAGGCAGAGAGGAGCGAAGGCACCAAAATGTAGTGTGGACTAATAAATAAGCACCGCTAATGATTTTTTTTAAAAAAGAAAAAAAAAGTTTTCTCCTCCGAGGCAGCTGCGGCATAAATCCCCGGCATAGAGATGCACATATGCCCCATATGTGCATCTTAAACTCCAGTCTCTACTCTTATTATCCACCTGATATTTTGTCTGACGAAGCTGTGTGTCAGTAATGCGGACTGTCTGACGGACAGAGCGCATTTATGCACCGGCTGCGCTCTGTTCGTCATTCTGACGTCATTTTATTTTTTTATTACAGTATTCGGTTACCCGGGTACAACAAGGTTAGGATACTCGGTTAGAAAATTATTCGAAATGCCCATCCCTATCCAGGGCTGAGGTTATAGTAGCAGCAAGATAATCAGGGTATTCCAGACGTGCCATTCCTGCAGCGATGCTTCCCAGCTTGTCCTGAAGGGATCTGTAATCCCTCCAGCAAGTTCTGGGTCTACCATGGAGTCTCCTCCTTGTTAGATGTAGGCCTACTTGGAAAACATCCAAAGGAAGACACCCATGAGGCCTTCTAATCAGATGCCTGAACCACCTCAACTGGTTCTGTACGAGACAAAGGAGCAGCGGTGCTACTCTGGAGTCGGTCCAAGAGGCCTGAGCTCCTCACCCTGTAAGCCCTCCAAGGCTGAACCTCACCTCATTTGCATATATCTGCTCTGGTACAACTTTGGATGCCATACCTTTGAAATACAGCAAGAGGCCAGTTTCAACAGGAAGGGACAGTCTAGTCACAGAGAACTGATATCTCCACAAAGACAAATATACAACACATACCAGCCCTCCACAACACGGCTAAACTTTTTTCCAGTGTGATCCAATAACACCCGCCGCCTCTCCTTGTACAAGTGGGTTTTTGTTCCCGGTTCCCAGCACCAATACTACGAGACAGAAGAGGGGGTGAAAGACGAAGCAAGACGAGAGAAAGATGAGACATAAGAAGAGTCTGCCAAGCTACTCGCACCTCCTCATTGCCCCCGAGCGCAGATTTACACGTCCCTTATTGTGCAGGCGTTTCGCATGTTTATTGTCCTGCTCAGAAACCATTCAGTCTGTTCTGAGGCATTAGTCGACAGATTTCTTCATTACGGCATTACAGCAGTTTACCACCAAAGGAGACGCAAAGAGAGGCGGAAAGACAAGGAACCGTCGTCAATGAAACGCCTTCCACACCCCAAGTTGGGATACAAGTAGAAGAATTGCAGTCTGTCTCATTACTGTAATTGCTTACCCATTCATGCATAATGACATGAAGCTAATGCCAATAACTGTAAGTCATCCAACTCCAGTTTAGACGTGACCTCCAGCTGTAGGCCTCAGTCCCCTTCAGGTGAACCCTGCTGTGACTGTTTGTTCTTAATGTCTATAAAGTCAGGGCACTCACTGTACCTTGCTGTAGTTATGTACTAAAAGCTTAGTGGCATTAACATAAGCCATCTGTAAGCAGATATGAGCTCATACTCTGTTCACATGCCGTGTTGATATTTGTGATTAGCTCCCAACTTCCAATGAAGCATAAATCTCAGCTGGTCGGAGTCGGTTTTCTAGTGTTTTGTCTTTCAAGCAACAAGGTGAGATTCAGACTCACCGGAGCGTTTTCAATCTGTGTTTGTTGGTTTTTGAAGAGGAAAGACTTTTAGGAGAAGGACTCTGTGGTTCCTTTGGTAAGTGCATGTCCAATGCATGTCCTATAGCTGACTATCTGGGACATAAAATGGATGGGACAGGTCTACTAAGTGGGGGCTAGTTTAGTTTGAAGAGAGAGTCCAGCTGGGCTGAATACATAGCATTGAGGTTTTTCATGTCGAAAGGTTTTACTACCTGTTTTTTGTTCTGCCAATGAAGCACAGCAAGGTGCAGTTTCAAAATAGCTTCTTTAACACTGCTCATGAACTTTTGACTCATTTAAATATGCTTATTTTAGTGGTTATTTATGCACCAGCAGTTTTAGTAACAGGTAGTACTGCTCTGTGACCAGGAGATTTAGTTATCACTAAAGAAAACTAACAGCTTGAAACTCTTTGACCTGTTGCACAGCTGCTGACACTTGGTGAGCATTCACTTATAGCTGCAGTCTGTCAATAGTTAAGGTTAGTGAGCGGTTAAACAGCAAAAAGTGGCCGAGAATAGAGAGAGAAAAGAGAGCAAGCGTCATGAGGGAAGGGGTGAAAGGTAGAGATGATGCACAGGACACTGTCATGTGAAGGTTTTGCAGACTCCAATCACCATCGGTTTGTGAGGAGATGTCGTCGTCATGAGACAACAATCATTAGAAATGACAGGCAGATGAAAGTCTGCTGGAAGAAAGAAAATGGGGGGGGGGACAGACAGATTGCTGCCTGTAATTGAACAATAATTTGTCAGAGGAAGCAATTCCCTTTGGACTGTTGCCAAGTCTGGGTATTTTACAATCACAGGAGGGCTATCATTACATTACATCTTTATTAATTCTAATAAACTCTGGCAGGCGTGATTGTATGAGTCAGACCTCCCACAGCCAGACGCACAGTCTGATATTTCTGCTAAAAGTCGATCAAGCTAAGAAGCAGATTATTTTTAGTTGGTTGTTTTCACCTAGGATGCCCTCAGGTTGTGTTTCTATATCTGCTTTAGCCCATCCCGTCATAGAGTCAAGCACATTATTTTTGAAATCTACAAAACCTCCAAAAATTATAATGATTATAATCCTCATTTCTATTTCCCATAGCACATACTAATAACTCCAAATTTCAATGTTTTGTCTGACCAAAGGTTCAGAACCCAAATAGCTCCAGTTTACAGCCAAGAAGCTGGAAGCAGCAAACGCTCGTCATCTTTTGGATATTAAAGCAGATATCAGCTTCACGGCCGTTTCGGCTAATGCTGCGTTCAAGGCAGGCTTTTGAAACCGTAAGTTACAGCTTCAAGTCACAACTACGACTTGGTAGCGTTCCAGGCAACCCGTAGCTCGTGTTTTTACCATCCTGTTGTCTGTGAAAGTTCCCTATAACGGCCACTCGTAACTTCCGACCCGTGAACTCGTACCAGATCGAACTGGTATGACTTCACAGGAAGGAAAAACACAAAGTACGAGTTTCTTTGAACGCACCATGAGTTAGCAGCCCCCGCCCTTGTCAGGCATCAATTGGTCCTCGTGCTACGTCACCACATTCACGCGCATCCCTTGGCTGCACACACAGCCCTTCATGCCGTTCTCTCTCCTCATTGGATAACACTTGTATCCCACAAGGAAAATTTTCTCCTCGGGTTACAGCAGAGCAGAGTGACGGAGAGACTCGTGTTTAGGCTGAAATACTTCATGTAAGTGATTGCTGACGGAAAATAGGACTATTTAGGACTTATATTAACAAAAACATTCCACTGATATCTGCTTTAAATAACCTCAACAATGAACCGTCAAAACTAATTTTTGTGTCTGGAAACTTGCCGACTAATTGTTTAATCATCTGCATTAACACATTAATCATCTCACATGCATGTGCTCACACAGAAACCACAGCTTTGGAGTCATAAAGTCTACACTGATGTAATCATCTATACTGTAGGAAAATAAAATAAACATTTTGTAATACATAAATACACCTGTATAGTACACAAAGGGTCTTTGGGTTTCTAACTTTCAAATGAGCCAGCACCAAAGGTTAGCGAGGCGTCTGCAATTATAATAATAAACCCACTGTTAATAAACGGTTTTAACAATAACTTATTCAGCCTGCAGCTGTTGATGTTAATAAGTTCTTAATAAATGAACTGTGGCTCAGATGCCTTTAGTTTTAAAGAGTCGACTAAACAGATAGAGTGAGTGTCGTGCTGCAGGAGAATAAACATCAGGACAGAGGTTTTAAACAACCTTTATTAATAGCTTGTAATGCTTGTGACGTGTAAAGCAATGGTGATGAATTAGGAGGCATTGATCAGTTTGTAAACCCATTAAAACAAGTGTATTAAAGGCCATTTTAACATTGTGTCGAACTTTGACAAATATTGAGACAAAAATACACATACACACTTCTAATGATTGAGCTGTTATATTTGTGGCTTTGTAAAGACTTCCTTTAGCTGCCTGCCTCTCGCACTCTGATTCAGTCATCTCACCATACAGGCCTCTGTCACTGTACAACAGAGCGCTACACTCAATCAAAGGTATCGAGCTAGAAAGCTACGTTCTCTAACCACAATCCAAAATTAGTCCTCGGCAAGCTATAAAGCTTTTCGCTGTATTTATAGCAGCGTGAATGAAATCAGTAACCGCTTCCATAGAATAAAGAGAAGGTGCCTCGAGAACAGCCAAGAACGGCCTCGCTCCAGGATCGACTAATGAAACACACGACGTATACACTGCTAAGAAAACCTTGATATTGTGTTTTTCTGAATGATCAAAGATTTCCTTTATAACCCTGTTATCTCTATTTAACATGCACTGCTTCAGTTTTGTGCACATTATCATCATTTTATCTTAGTTCTTGTATAAATCTCCCATAATCATGATAGAATATGTTAAGATTTTTTCTGTACCACCCCAAAAAAAAAAAATCAACAAACAGACACTTACAGCATCGTTGAAAAGGGTCTTGATGTAAATAGGAGCTTTAACACAATAATAATTGTTAGAATAACAGCAGCAACCATGGCAACTAGAATAATATTGATACATATAATAATGATTATCTTTTTCGTCCAGCTAATGAGCGCAAAGGAGCATTAGCTTGAATTAAGTCACTGCACTGTTTGCTCTTGTTTATCTGTGCATGTGCATTTGTGTGTGTGTGTCTGTGTGTGTGTGAATGGCTGAGTACTTACAGTTGTTTCTGCAAGACAATACTCACTGCCACTTAGTGTGTGTGTGTGTGTGTGTGTGTGTGTGTGTGTTTGCCTGTGTAACAGAGCCTTGTTTGGGCCTGAGTGGTTCTGATCCATCCATGGCCGCCATTCGCATCCAGGGCTTCTCGATTCCACTGTGTGTGTGTATATATGTGTGTGTGTGTGTGTGTCGTGGCGGGAGGCTGGCAGCGGGTGTAGTCACGGCTGGCACCGGGCCACTGCACCACCGCCGCCGCCGCCGCTGCTGCTACCCCTCTACCTCCGCCACCCTCCCTCCACTGCTCTGTCTGAGAGCACAATGGGCGATCCGGTAAAACAATACAGGCCCAGGAACAAGGCCCTCCATACAGCGAGCGACACACTATCCCTGAAAGAGAAACACTCCAAAACGCAGGGCGGCTGAAATAGAAATGGAAAGTAAATTTCTACCCCCTATACCTACCGCCACTTTACTCCCCGTAGTTCTTTTCAAAAGCCGACGGTGTTATTTTACCCCCGAGTAGAGGAGGAATTGTTATACACAGTTCATTTCTTCTGACGCTTTACTGTAGTTAGGCTACACCCTCCAAATTAGTGTTTTCATCTTCGTCTCTTATTCTAAAATCGGAGTGACTCAGTTCACACTCAGGAAACCCAAACAGCCTTATCACGTGTTGACTGTCCCTGGATGAAAAAATGTAGGAAGTAACAGTGAGTCTCCCCAGACTGATACAGTCATTTCCTCAACAAGGACGCATCGGATCGTGACTCAGTTCAGGAATGATGTGTCTTCCAGTCCGATTCTTGGAATAGCTTGTTGATGAGATTTGTGTGTGTGTGTGTTTCTCAGTGTTTATTTTGCATTGACCGTATCAACTGTAGGGCGGCATTCCTGTTAGCTTGCCGGGAATGCCACTGTTGTTCATGTTAAAGCCAGGTTGAACAAGTGATACCACACATGCATCATTGCTTTTTTTGACATGGAAATTTGCAGAATAAACACATTGTCCTTGAGGCGACTGAATATTTAATGATCCCTGTGGCCTAGCTAGTAACATACTGTAGCTAGTGAAACTTGTGATACAGGCCTGCGAGCTAAAATTTAAAACAGTAGCTCAACTAGCTTGCTTGGTAATGCAGCTATTTGTAAGTTTGGCTGTTGCTACATAGCGTTAGCAGTTGTTTAGTCTGTCAAAGGCTAGCTGATTAGCTTCATAGTCTGTGTCCAAAATCACTCACTACTCACTATATAATGGATTATATACGCCATTTTGTAGTGCTGTCCGAATGTTAAGTGAGTATTAAAGGGATAGTAGCATTTTTTTAAAGTGGGGTTGTATGATCTACAAATAGCCCCTAAGTACTTTAATTGCAGTAGAAGACTCTCTGCACTCCTCCCGTTAGCAACGCCAGCCCATAATAGCCCTGCCCAGAGATTTACAACATACAACAACATACATACTATTTTCGCGGCCTAAAAGAGGTTTTACCTGAGAAAAAAAAACACAGTTCCATTGTTCACTATAATATAATTTTTTTCCAGCCCTTAAAAGTGCAGGAAAAATGCAGTTTTTATTTGGACCTAACCAACTGCTGATCGGTGGGCGCTAACCCTGGGCTGGAGGGATACGTGAATTAGCCCATAGTATACTTGCTATACTTATACTCAAGCTTTGCTTAGGGGGACACAGCCATAGTAGTGCTATGTCTGCTAAAACAGCATAATTCCCCTTTTTGGGTGAACAGTGAGACTGTAAACATGCTTAATTTACATTTAGTCACTGGTTTCCTGCAGAGCAATGATCAAACCTTTAACCTTAACACCATAACAAACAGCTTTTCAACCAGCCGCCTTGTATTGCTAACAGTAGCTATATAGAGATGTTAGTTGGCAACACACAGAGAGACATGGAACCAGCCTTTGTTTCAAGTTGTGTTGGTTTTTGGTTGCAAATTCAACACACCGATGTGTAACAGTAAGCAGCGGCATGCTGGTTCGCATGTGTTGCTCAATAACAGCTTTGAATAACTGTAGAAAGAAAGCAGGTCACACACAGCAGAAACACAGACATAAACAGATTCCCACTATAGCGAGTGGTATATACAGTAAACAGAGACTCTAAAACACACACACACACTCAAACACACACACACACACACACACACACACATATGCAGAGTGTCATGCAGACACATAACGAGCTCTGACCTGGCCCTGCGGGTCTGACAGGTAAAGAAGAAGAGCTGAGTAACCTGTCGATGCAGGTAGAGAAACATTCCACGTCCCCCACATTCACACACACACACACACACACACATTCAAACACACACACATGGGAAGAGAGAGTGCTACGAGATCTGCCACTACATCTGCATTTGTGAAAAGCCGGTGCAGTTTATTCCTTTTATCGAGCGCAGCAGATCTCCACTCACTAACACCAGTTAAAAAACCAACAGCCCGTCCTCGTCGCTGCTATCTCCGCTGCTTTACAGAGCTGTCACCGAGCACAAATCATGAATCTCAGTCCTCCAAAAAAAAAAAAAAAAAAAAAAAGCGAGAGTGCAGCCTTCACACATGCAGGTCTAATCAGAAATCTAACGTTTCCCTTGTTTGCAGATGGAATCTCTCCCATATTTATCAAACACGGCCCATCTCCTCTTCCCTCACCCCCTCTCCCCTCCTCTTCCTCCCCCCCTCGGGCTACCGAGTGGATCAGAAATGAGTGGCACATCGGCACATTTATCACACCCATCGCCATCACTCTGCCACACATCTACCCTAACACACACACACACTAACACACACACATACACACACCTCAGTTACATTACCACTTATGACACATTACACAGCTGATAAGATCCCTTGTACTGATAGCGTCACCTTGCCCCAGAAAAGGTCGACAAAACGTGTTGGGAAAAACTATCAAAGCACGCGCTGGGAGTTTTTAAAACATGCCAACATGTCACACTAGACTGTTGGAGGAAAGTGGCCTAATAGTTTTTTTTTCTTTCTTTTTTTCTTGCAGCTGGAGAAGCAGCTCATTATGAAACTGAGACAGCTCGTAAAGTATTATTTGTTTAGATGATTACTTGATTCATCCATGCCGTCAGTGACACTTGTCATGTCGTTAGATCTAACCTTGATAATAACAATAGCAATGAACCTAAGGCCATCAATTGTGTCTTGTTGTTAGATAGGTAGATCTGCAGAAGTACCAGTCGTATAAAGATGAGTTAAAAACATTAAGCAGAGGAAATGTGGGGATTTTTTGTTTTGTTTTGATAAATCACAGTGGCACTTGAGAAAAAAAACAAACAAACAAAAAAAACCGCTGATTCACGCTCAGAATATTCAAATGTATGCAGAAGCAAAGTTAAGGAAGTGGCAGCCGGGCAGCAGGAACAGTGTAAAGGTTATCGTGTTGTGGGAAAAAAAAAAAAAAAAAACTTTTAGTGTCGCTCACTTTGACCTATGTGCACACTGACCTAGAAAAAAAAAAAACCTGCAGCAGTTTTGAAGCCTATGGGTTTCATTTTTGTGCAAACGACACAATGCAACGCCATGCAGGGTCAGCTGTGTTTATCCCAGAATAAGCAACGAGGAACTCACGGATCAGGTGAGAGATCTTCTAGGATCCAGTCTTATGAGCATTACTGCACATTCACCACATTATTACCCCCCCACCACCACCACCATCCCTCCATCCCACCCCCCAATTGCAATTTAGTCGCATATGACCCATCGCAGCCACCGCCGCTCAGCTCTCAGCACTTGTGCATCTCGGCGTTGAGATAATGAGATTCTTGATCGGTTTGAAAGTGACTGAGGCTGAATGGTTTCCCTGAAAGACTCCGGCTTCACCGCGCTGCTTTCCATCATCTTAACCGAGGCCCCATTAAATAAAGTAGTAGTCTTCCATCCATCCAGCTGCCCCCCCTTTCCCCCCGTCCCCCTCCCCTCCTGTCAACGTGACTCCAGAGCAGGCGGCGCAACTGTAACGCTGCAGCTCCGGCTAATTGGAATATCTCTGTCTCACTTCTCCAATCACACCTGACATGTTCCCCGTGAGGGGAGAAGTGGCGAGGTGATGAGATGAAGAGGCCCCCGGGGTGAGAGTGGGGGGGGAGGGAGAGAGAAGGAGAGAGGCTGCTCAGAAAAAAAACTCTTGAAAAAGTTTGCCATGTCTGAGTTTGAGACAAAAGTTCAACTGTTCCACTCGCTGTTTTTTCATGTCAAATCTTGCCTCATCGGTTTCACCACTCGAGGAATGCGAAGCCGAGTGAGACGGTGTCGGATTTTCAGATTTTCAAAGTAAAACAACTCGACAGTTTACAGAGTAAAAGTTGATTTAGTCACTGCAGGAAAGTGGATAAAAACAAGATAACAACACACTCAAATGGTATTGTAATGTGCAAACACACACACACACACACACACACACACACACACACACTTCTTCATGTGCCAATAAGCTGTCCTCATGCACTTCAGTTTCACCTCACTATAAATTATAGCAAGTGTGACTCACTGTTTCACGAAACCCTGCACACGTGTGCGCTCTGATGTGAGTGGACAAGCGTGTATCTGTCCGCATGTGTGCACAGCTTGTGTGTTTCTGTATCATTTGTGTATATGTGTGTGTGTGTGTGTGTGTGTGTGTGTGTGTGTGTGTGTGTGTGTGTGTGTGTGTGTGTGTGTGTGTGTGTGTGTGTGCGTGCGTGTCTGTGTGTGTGAGAGAGAGAGAGACTTCAAGGTTTAAAGTGGAAATGGAAATCAAGGCTGTTAATGTTGCGAGCCGCCCCGCAGCAACGGGAGCGAAATCAACCAATGACTTCTCCCTGTTAATGAACAGTTGAGCATTCCTTCATGCAATAGAGAGTCCCTTCTCCCTCCGACACACACACACACACACACTGCCACACACACACACACACACACACACCTGTCTTCAGCTTTCAGGTGTTCCTGTCTCTTTCTCTGCCGCTCCACAAAGGAGGTCAGAACAGGGCACGGCTACTTCTCTTTTTCCTCTTCATATCAGTGCAGCGCTCCACTGATTTAATCATGTTTGCTCAGGTTTTGCTGGTTGTGACCACGGTAACCTGAATCACACACACAGACACACACACCTGTGCCGCAAGCCCCGCCCCTTTACACCTGTCGCCACAGCGGCAGAAGGCAGGTAGTGGTACAAGTCGGCGGTGGTGATCGGGTTTTAACAACCGGCCGGTGGTGGTCAGGGCTTCGTGACCCCCGGCGACCCCGGCCCCCCCATTCACAGCTCCTCGCAGCCGAGTGCAGCCTCGTCATGAATGGAGCTTTAAAGGGATAGTTCACCCAAAATTCAAATTGCACTCATTATCTACTCACCCTCATGTGGACTAAGGGCCGGGAGAAGTTTCAGAGTCCTCCGTGGCTTCTCTGAGTTACAGGGGGTCTCGGCGTAGCAGTGCATGTACATATAACGGTTCCAAATACCTCCATGCTGCTCGTATGTAATGTCCGTCTTGTATTGAAGCCCCAAAATGCAAAATTGTCCCGAAAAAAATGAAATAAGTCTATATTTCAAGCTTGTTTTGTAACGGAAGCTTCTCGAAGCTCCTCTTCCCGGTTTGTCAAATTTGGACGAACTGGGAAGAGGAGCTTCCGCTACAAACAAGCTTGTAAAATAGACTTTTTAATTTTTTTCGGGACAATTTCGCATTTTGGGGCTTCAATACAAGACGGACATTACATACGAGCAGCATGGAGGTATTTGGATGTTTTTTGGTGTGTCTTTTTGTTACGAAGACAGTTGGTATCCATTTGCAACCGTTATATGGACATGCACTGCTACGCCGAGACCCCCTGTAACTCAGAGAAGCCACAGATAACTCTGAAACTTCTCCCAGCCCTTAGTCGACATGCGGGTGAGTAGATAATGAGTGAAATTTGAATTTTAGGTGAACTATCCCTTTAAATGAAGCCCATTATCCAGTTGCACAACCTCCCAAAACTGAGGTCCCGCTGGGGGCTCACTCCCCCTCAGGGGCTGGTCGGGGTGTCCATAATGGGTCTTCAGCCAGGAGTTAAAGAGGGCGAGGGGAGGAGGAGGAGGAGGAGAAGGGAGGAGGGCATCCATTACGGCTCTGGGGGATGTAATGTCCAGATGGCCAGGTGCTGCACAGGAACCTGTCCCATCCCGCAACAATCCCAGCATTCATCCCACACATCCACCGCCGACCTCGACCCTGCACCGGCCCGGACCTGGTGGTCACACAGGGCTGGTCAAGCAAGAAGGAGAAGAACAAGAAGATGGAGAAGGAGATGGAGAAGGAGAAGAGAGGTGGGCTGGGAGATGTTTGATTGACAACCCCTCCTGTCTCCATTTACTTTCCGCGGCTATGAAAATAATTAAGGCCACGACACGTCGATCCGCACTCGAGATCCGCACGGCAGCACGTACTATACGGAGACGACGTTTCTGAAATTTTTTCCATCCGTCAACACGTTGGATGTGAGGCAACCCTGGTTATATAAATACAAGACATGCTACATCATCTCAAACTGTCACTCCTCTTCTCTGCTCCTCTTTTAGGCTGGAAATTACCCGGAGCAAAAAAAAAAAAAAAGAAATCTATTTTGGATTCCCTGTTGCTCAAGAGCTTGGCAAGAATAAAAAAAAAAAAAAGCACAACCCCTTCGCCACCCGCTGCAAATACATAACATCATACATACATTGGGTTAAAGTCGCACACTTCCCACCCACTCGCATACAAATCCCACCCCAATTCACACAGGCCCATTGTGAAGCCACAAAACAGAAACAACAAGCCGCTAAAAAAACACCCAGGGGACTCGCAATTCACCGCTCAATCAATCTAACCGCCGTGTATGAGCAGACACACACACACACACACACACGGAGTCACACACTCACACACTCTCACACACATACTCGAGGCGCATTTAAACGCAACAAATATGTTTTATGACAAATGAATGAAAAACATGCACATATACACACTCACACAGAGAGAAAGAGAGAGAGAGAGAGAGACAGAGAGAGCACTACATTGCATTGCCCTCGAGGGACAGGCCAGCAAGTGCAGATATAGGATTACTAGAATTGACGCTTCAGTCTTTCCATTGTGAACGTGAAAATCCAATGAGGGGCCTCTAAGTGGATGCACTCACACAGAGAACCTGTTCTGAGGCTGCTAATTAAATCTAAACAGGCGGTGACATTGATCTGAGAGGCCATTACCGTCCTCTTATGGTCATAGAAGACTCGTATGTTGTTGTTCAAGTGGTGTTTGCGAGGTTGGGCCGACGGCGGCGGCGGAGCGGGGCATGGCGGTGGAGGGAAAACTGGCAAACTGGCAACAACAAAAAAGACATGAATGTTCCTTTATGTATATTCTGCAAACATGAACCTGAAAATGCCTCTCTCCCATGCATGTGAACTTGTGTTTCCTGTTGAGACAACAACAACAAAAATGCCATAAACATGTTGTCGTCCACCTGTCACTGTGTCGGCAATCCATCAGGTGTGTGTGCCTCCATCTGTACCTTCAGGACACAGAGAGAAAGGTTGGACAGTAAACACAGTGAACTGGTTCATTAGGCCACGACTGAGTAATGCTTCCACAGAAAGACTCAGTGAATCAACCGTCAATCATCAAATGAGGGAGGAGGAGCAGGAGCAGGAGCCAAAGGTGATGCTGCAACTTTTAGTTTACAGTTACACAGTCATGAGAATGATTAAAGCAGAAGTAAGCGATCCGGTCATTTTGGCTAATGCTGCGTTCCAGGCAGGCTTTTGAAACCGTAAATTACAGCTTCAAGTCACGACTTACGACTTTGTAGCGTTCCAGGCAACCCACTCGTGTTTTTCCGACCTGTTTTACCTGTGAAAGTCACTATAACGGCCACTCGTAACTTCCGACCCGTGAACTCGCACCAGATCGAACTGGTACGACTACACAGGTCGGAAAAACACGAGTTACGGGTTGCCCTGAACGCACCATAACTTCTTGTCAGCCGATGGAGTTAGCAGCCCCCGCCCTCGTCATCGATCTATTGGTCCTCGTCCCTACGTCACCACATTCAGGCGCATCCCTTGGCTGCACACACAGCCCTTCATGCCGTTCTCTCTCCTCATTGGATAAAACTTGTAGGATACGAGAAATGTTTTCTCCTCGGCTCAGAGCAGAGCAGAGTGACTGACAGACCCGTGTTTTGGTCCAAACACTCTATGTAAGTGATTGCTGTCGGAAGATATAACTATTTAAGACTTATATTAACACAAAAATATCGCTTACTTCTGCTTTAAGCAACATTAAAGCTAAAGCTAGCATACTAAAACAAAGATTTCTCATCAATAAATCAATCACAGATCAGAGATATTGTGGTTATCTGTTGCATCGGCTGTACGGGGGATTTCTCAATGAGTAGAAGTGCAGCAGTTTAGGGGAAATACAGTGTTTGAATAACAATAACACTGTAACCTGACAGGTGTTGGAGAAAAGCCAGCAGCAGTAGCCTATAAGAGTTGCAAAGGCATCCCTAAAACAAGAAAAAAGAAAAAAAAAACTTTGGAGAAAACAACGTAAACTCATGCATCTGTTGTGTGTTTCATCACCTGCATGGTCACAGTTGATCTCACATTTAGTTTTGTGTTTTTAGTGAGTGTTTGAAGGAGAAAGGAGAAAGAAAAAAAAGAGGCGTGTGTGAAGGTGATGCAGTCAGACAGTATTCTTTTGTTATTTGCAGTTTATTATATTAGAAATGAAGTGGATAGGCCTATTTGATGGGCCAGTGGATGTTAAGGGGTTAAGTGTCAGTCACCCCAGTAATTACCAGCAGCTCTGACGGCGTTGGGTTTAAAGTTTGACCGAGCAGGAAGGAGAAGACAGATGAAGAAGGAAGCAAACAAACAGTCCAGAGGAGAAGAACTCCCTGTGACTCGTGTGAGGAGCTCATAAACACCCCCCCACCCCCTTCCCCTCTTCCCCCCCGTCCCCTTCTCACCCTGAGACTTTGCTGCGAGGCATCGACGTCCGGGTGAAGGAGAGTTCAGGTGGGCTCATCTTCCTTCCCCACCTGACAAACTGCAGAATGCACAGAACACACACGTGGCACCGAGGGGAAGAAAAAAAGCATCTGTGCATTTACACCAGAGAGTGTGTGTGTGTGTGTGTGTAAGTGTGTGTAAGTGCGTGAGAAGACTCTCACTACATAAATCTAGTCATTTATCTGGTGTGAGTTGAGTCTGCCGGTTTCTCAGAGTCAACGAGGAAACTTTGAGATTTGTTGAGTAATAAAGAAGCTGCTGAGCTTCGGCTCGGCTTCTCAGAGTGAAACTGGGAGGAAATGAAGTGTCTTCGAACAAGCAGGAGGAGGAGCAACACGTCTGTGCTGTGTCGGTGCTGTGGCCTTTTGTGATTTTAGCCTGTTGTTAGCATCTGTGCAAAATCACAGCAGCTTCCACCTACAGCTTTATGAGCTAAGCTAATGCTACGCTACATAACAGAAGTTATCAATCGGTTAATCAAGTCTTATTCATAAAGCACATTTCATAGAAGTCAAAATACTCACAAATATCAACAACATGAATTGTTGATATAATAAATAGTTGAAAATAAATGAGTAAATATGAGGGTTAGCATTGATGTTAGCGCTCTACATTTTTGCACACTACTTTGTGATTAGTCCTTCAAAGGAGTTTGTGATTGGTTTATTGTCCAGTCATGTAACCAGGGGGGGTTGGTTGGTTTCAGGTCCTGCAAAGACCTCAGTTTTACTTGAACGTGTGCATAGATGCATTGTTTTCATTTATGCTCCATATTTAGCAGCTAAGCACAAGGAATCAAGTCAAAGTCATGGCATCCATGCAATAAGAATAACAGCATTCAGTATGTTTTCGAGCCAGTGCACCAAAGGCTTCATGTTCACTCTCCGATTACAAAATACACACAACTATATAGACACAAACCTCTTGAATACAGAAAGTTTAACTTCCATGAACCTTTTTTTTTTTACCCAAGGCGTCCATTTTTACTATAGTGTCTTGTAAACATTAGAGCAAAGGACACGTTTCCCTGAACTGTCACATGAGAGGGCCGGTGTTTTTGAGTTTCTTTACAGTTTCATTTATGATCCAGATCTGTCACAAAAATCACTGTTGTGATCTTTGCAACAAAAATTTCCCACGTCTTGTGTTTGTAGTTTCCTCCAGAAGTCTGACACGGCCGGTGTTTTACCGCTCACATGACCGAGCGTACTTGTTGTTGTTGTCGTCGCTGTGTGAATGTAACTGTATGAACTTCAGTCCTGCCGCTGCGGCTCAGATGGATTTAAACAAATGGTCCTTATCTCCACAACAGGCCGAGACAATGGGCTCATTGGCCGCGTTGAGTCGGGTTTATCAGAACAGGGGGCTGAGTTGATTGATAACGTCGAAACCACTCGACTCCTCGCACCTGATTAATTACCAAGTGTGAAAAATCTGACGATAACAAACAACCTGCCATCGTCGTCGCGGCGAGACGACGCAAAGAAAAGAAAGAGCTTTTAAAAACGTCTGGCTTGTCCGACCTCTATTTATCCAACTTCTCTCTTGGTATGTGGGAGTTTTTCTTTATTTTTTTCTTCTTCTTTTTTTTTTTTTTCTTTCTTCTTTCTTCCTCACAGGCCAACAATTACAGGAACATTTTCATCTCCGAGGAATTTCAAAAGAGAAAAAAAATGGAATACCTCAGAGAAGAGAAGGGAAGAGAGAAGAGAAGAGGAAGGCAAAGCTTTACTTTATGGGAGCAGCAGAAAAGTCATGGAGTGATGGAGATGGATATGATAAAGGAAAGAGAAGGGAGGGGAAGAGAAAAAAAAAAGATTGAGGCCAAACAGAAAAGGGAAAAAAAAGATTGATGAGTCGTGATGAGGGGTGTTTTCCTTTTCTGAAGACTCACTTCTCTGTCCTTCTCTTCTCTTTCTTTCCCTCTCTTTCTCTTTCCTCCCCTCGGGCTGATCCCTCCCTTGCATGTCCGGACGGGCTTGAGTCATTCCCAGGTAAAACTGGTCACCCGAGTCCTCCCCTTCATCTCACCCCACCTCCTCCCATCTCCCCTTTTGCTCACCTGCCCCGAGGCAAACCTCCCACTCCATCTGGCAGCGTGAGTAAGAACAGGAGAAACCGCCGGGGTGCCGCGCCGCATTCTGCACTGATGAAACATTACATAAAACAATGCGCCCACTGTTGGAGCCAAACTTCTTCCCTATGAAACAACTTTTCCTTTTTCTTCTTTTTTCTTTTTTTTCTTCTTTTCTTCCAGTTTACAGCGACATTGTTCCAAAATGAACCCATGTATGCGTTTTGACAAACTTTTTGTTTGTCCCTGCTGCTGCTTGCTGCTCTCAATCGCTTTCGGGGGGCGACAATAGGCCGGCTCTCAAGGTTAAGCTGCAGATGTGTTAATGTGCTAAGACCGTGTGATCGGGCTTTTTAAGGAATTTGAAGAAACAGTCGAGTGAATTGCAGAGGAAAAGAAAAGAAAAGGGAAAGGGATGAAAGAGGAGGAGTGGGGTGAGGGGGGGGGGGGGGGGAAAAAGCTCATTTCTGCTGACATGGACGGGGGACAGCGAGCCAGGGCAGCAGAGAGTGACAGAGCTACAATGGAAACACAATGGAGACTCTCCTTCCCCCAACGCCAGCCATCTCCCCTCACTGGGTTTTTTATCCCGCTGTCGCCCCTGCCAGGCCCCGACAACGCGGGCCAGGCTTGTTCAGCAGAGCCGCAATAAGACAACACTAATAAACGCCAACTGGGGGGGAAAAAACAACAAACAGCTTACACTTTCAAATTTTACACTGAACTAGTCAGGGCTAATTCCTCCTCCCAATGTTTAGGGGAAAACACCAACACCAACAACACCACAACCCTCTCTCTTCTTATGCACGCTATAAAACCCCCCCACCCCACCACCCCTCCTCGCCTCCTCGTTTCTCTCTAGTCTGTCTTTTCTCTACTCTCTAACTACCCCATCCCAACCCCAACCTGTTTATCCACTGTCAACAATACAGGGCCTGCCGTTGGAGCGAGGCACCTGCTGCTTCCTGGTTCACGGGTGGTGATCAGGAGGCGTTCAGATAAACAAACTCTGTCTCGTTTGGTTCGGGTGTTGACAGCGGCGCATTCCCGCTTTTCATCTGCTCCTCTCTTACGCAACCCCACACACTACACACTACACACTGCACTAGCACTGGGGTTAAGCATATTTCTCTATCTGTGTGTGTGTATGTGTGTGTGTGAATGAGAGAGAGTGCTGTGTGTCTTTGTGTGTCTTTACTTTGCTTATTCTGCACCTTGAAAAAGTTGCTTGCGCAGGCAGCATGAAGTGCAGCCTTCCCTGCGGCGGTGGCAGCAGCAGCAGCAGCAGCAGCAGTGGGGAGATGAACTGTTTATCTGTCTATTACAGTATAAATCACACACCCACCCTCATGTTATTATCGTGACGACGGCCCTGATGGAAGAATTTTCCTCTAAACTCAGTAAACAACAGCCGCCGTAGCTCAGGTGAATCATCAAAGACACTGCAGCCCGAGGGGCCTCAGGTAAACCTACCCATCCAAATTACTAATGACTTTAAAGAATGTTTTTTTTGTTTGATTTCTTTTTTTTCTTTACTGTTCCCAAGGAAGGAGATCAGCAGCAGACGCAGCAGAAATAGCAGCAGTGTGTGTGTGTGTGTGTGTGTGTGTGTGTGTGTGTGTGCACGTTTTCCAAGTTTCTGGGCCTGATCCTGATCTGATACATTTGAGTCAGTGGGTCGTCAGAAGAAGTTACGGTTCTGTCTTTGTCCTCCCGCTTTGTGCGACTGTCACTATAGAGGTCAAGGTCTATTAGCGGCGTTCTTATCTCTGCCTCAGCGTTTAGACTGCACTTAAGTAAATTAGAGGCCGCGGCGAACACACACACTTAAACACACACACACACTCCTCCCTCTGACCTAATACATGCTTCGTAAAAAAGTTTTGCCTGCCGTCCCAGACTCAGACTCATCCGAACGAGGCCTGATCCTGCAAACAATACGTATTCTCTGGTTTACTGTGAGATACTGTGAATCCTGCAGCAGATCCATCCCAGTGTCGTTAGCGCCTCATTCATTCACTGCAAAAATTCAAAATCTTACCAAGAATATTTGTCTTATTTCTAATCGAAACAAATCTCATTATACTTAAAATAAGACTCATCACATTAAAAAGTAGCTTGTTTTTCGACATGTTTTACTTCTTTCAAGCATATTTTTACTTGAAATAAGTAGAAAATTCTTATAAGTTTTTCTTTCTTATTACAAACACAAAAAACTTGCTTTCACTGGCAGATTTTTGTACTTATTTCAAGTGAAAATTTGTTTGAAACAAGTGAAAAGGATCTAAAAACAGGTTAATTTGTAGGTGATGAGTCTTATTTGAAATGGAAAGAGCTTAGTTTTGACTAGAAATGAGACATTTTTACAAGAAATACGACAAATATTATAAGAATTATAAGTATAAGAATAACAGCAGTGTCCCAGTCGGCACTGATTTAGCAGAAGCGTCAGAGGTTCCTCTTGCACTTGTATGTATTGTTTTACAGGTATTTCAGTGATTGTATTTCACCAGACAACCGCAGATTCCTTCCAAAGCTTTATTTGTCTTTATTGCCCATTCACATATTTTGAATTCTCGGGTCCTTTGCTGCACCTTTTTGTATTGCACGGTTAAAGTTACAGTGACTGGTTGAATGGATGTTAACACCTTTACCTCTTTACCAACTTCCTGAATGTGAAAGCGTGAGAGTTTGAGTCAGTCAGCGGTGATTCTTTAAACACTACTGGGGCTTTTGCAGGAAGCTTTTAAAGAACTAAGGAAGTTAACCGATATTTCTACTGCAGGTGCCAGACTTCACTTTTAGTTCCTGAGTCATGGTTTCTGCTTGTGTCTCAAGGAAATACGACACCACAGTGGCACCGTGTCATTGAGAACTCTGATAATAATACAAAAGGCTTCTTATGCCACTTACCGTAGGTTTGAATATTTTCCACATTTCCTGCATTTTATTTTGAATGTTTGATCCATAAGAAGATATTTCTAAAAAAAAAAAACACCTCAGTGTAGTTTCCCCATCTCCTCTCTCAGCTTCTCTCTGAAGGTCGGTGCCAGCCAATCAGAAGAGAGGAGGCTCTGGGCCTTTATTCTGATTAGTTGACCATTGGCTAATCCAATAAAAACAGAACAGATTTCAAAATAAGACACTCAGAAAAACCAAATGGTTGGGTCCAGATGGTGGGCGGGGCTTGGTGACTGTGTCGTTGTGACATCACAAAGTGACAGGAAGTCCTAACGGCTGGTTTTAAGGCTTCTGAATACAGGCTGTGTGTATTTCTCTGTGGACTGAGGCTTTTGTTTTTACTTTCACAGTATTAATATAGAACCTAGAGCTGAAAACCTTTAGACATATGTTACTAGAATCACGGTAAACATTGAGCATATTGACATTTTAAAAGGGTTGTACAGGAACACATTTGGATCTTGGGAACTACAACTCTGTAAATATATTTAATGACTTATTTAATGTTCTCTTGCATAATAAAAGTTTCTCCTCAGTGCAATTATCTTCTTCAGGACTGTAAGCTCACATGCTAACATGCCAAAACTGAGGGCAGCACTAACAGGCACCGACTGACTGAACTATTTTGTGGCTGCTTCGGGCAACAGATCACACTGGGAGGGCAAACAATCTGTTCGGCTCTTTAACCATAAATTATTTTGTCAGGATCCTTTAAAACATTGGCAGTGGGATCATACATTTGGTAGAGTTTTCCATACAAACATGATTAATGGTTGTTGTTTTTTTTTAATTTTCCAAAATGAACTGTGACTAATGAACAGAAACTATTTGATTTTACTTTTGTAATGGTTTTTGATGTCACGACTCTCCGATTCATTTGCATAATACAATATACTTCAGGCTTATCCTGACATGTTTGTGGGCGGGGTTCGTATTGGCAGCCGCTTACGTCTCCCAGACTGTGAATGCATGTGAACCGCCGCTCTGCGCTTGTGAAATCACGTCGTAGAGTGCAACTATCGGCTGCTGCTAAACATTAAACTTGCAGCGCTCCACGGTGATGTGATCACAGACCATCCATGACCTCTCTCGCCAGGGCCGCCGCTGGTCCCTACATGCTACAGCGGTCAACCCGGGCCAGCATTACCTCAGGAAAGAGATTTTGCTATGAAAACACCAGCCGTCTCCGCTGGCTGCCTCCAGTACAAACACTCCCAGGGCTCCCAGAGGGAGGTGGAGTGGCTGTGGAAGCAGAGCGGGGCTGGAAGGACCGGCGAGCATGGGACAGCATGGGGTGGGTTTTGGGGAGGGGAGGGGGGGTCAGGGAGGGTGAAACAGACTCTTTTAAGTGGCATTCTTGTGCAACAGTATGAAAATTATACTTGATCATCACACAATTGTGACTGATTGGAAACTGTACAAGAGGCCCAGCTGCAGGTTTTTTCTGGGAAATAGCATCCCGAAACCTTGATGAGATTCACGAGAGCAAAAAATCAGTGTATAGAAGTGTTGATGTGCTGGTATCTGATCGTTGAGAGCATGAAGAAGTAGGAAATACTGCTTTTTCTCATCGGACACAAGCAGTTTGGTTGCTTGGTTTTGATATGGCAACCATTATTGGGAAATCTGGGCCAAAATGTTGCTATCTTTGACATGAACTGTTCCTTATTTTGCATCTTTTATCAGAAATGCAACTGGAAAATTTCTCACAGGCACCAAAGTTATTTCATAAGCTGATTTATCTTCCAAATTATGAAGCATTTGCATCAATATTGCACTTAATTCAACTTTTTTTTTTCGGTTTTGCAGTCTAACACACCTTTTATTCCAGGTCTATGGCCAGACTAAACATCATAACTAGGATTAAATTGGCTCGTTAAAAGCTGCAGGGCACCCATTTGTTTATCTGTTGTCTTTTGAGTTTAGTTTTCACACAACATAGCGTGTAAAAAGCAACGATGTTTATCAGCCAACTTGGAAAAGCCACATGTTGGAAGTTCCCAACGACACATGGGAGAAAAAAAAAAACAGCATATGCAAATGTAGGGCCTGGCACATCCAGGTGCACGGTGCTGAAATAAAAGCTGAACATTCCTGCGTTGGTCAGTGCAGATCTGTACAATCTGGAGACGTTCACACTTCTGCAAACAGCTAATTTATCATCAGTGATGCTTAAGCTTCTCTATGAAATCCATCAGCCACAGACGAGGAGCGAGCACAGAGATATCGGCCGTCCAATCAGAGCGCAGACGGCCACATGAATTAAGCCCCCTAATGAGATATGGGGCAGATAGTCAGAGGGGAGGAGATACAAGGTTGCACTAATGTGTTTTGTCACTTCCCTCATCGCTTCTCCCACTTCCTGGGGTGCTGCAGATAACCAGCCCAGACTCCCGTGTGCTTGCCAGCGATTGGCCGCACCAGGCTTATTTACCTAATAAGGCTTGTCTGATTGGCCCACGGGAGACAATGGCATGTGTAAACAGCCCCGGGGCTCTGGACAGCCGACGGACACAGCAGTCCCTTTGTTAGTTAGGTAGCTACTCTAACTGTTGGCAGTCGACGCATGCATGATCACACACGCACTCACTGGTTGCAGTTAAAGAGTTGGACTTGCACGGGGTTTTAAAGCCAACTGTGAAACTGGAATATTTGGGGAAAGATCTGCCAATAGCCCAGTTACCTGTGCCAGTGTTTAACATCTTTAAAAGGTGAGCAGTATCAAGAGGTTATTCACTGCTGCTGCTGCTGCTCCACGTCAGGACCGCTGCCATAAAGTGGTGCTGACGGGCGGGACGCCTCCCTGTTCCATGAGGTCAAACCCTCAGAAACACTGAGGCAGAAAATACAGCCTCTGCCAGGCCGTCACTTTGCTCCACACTGAAGCGTCTCAACTGCTAATTGATGGATTGATGAGATATTTACAGCCCCTAGACAACGACGAATCCTGTTGTAATGAAACACCTTAAAGGGATAGTTCACCCAAAATTCAAATTGCACTCATCCTCATGTCGACTAAGGGCTGGGAGAAGTTTCAGAGTTATCCATGGCTTATCTGAGTTACAGGGGGTCTCAAAAAACATCCAAATACCTCCATACTGCTCGTATGTAATGTCCGTCTTGTATTGGACGGACCAGGAAGAGGAGCTTCCGCTACAAACAAGCTTGAAATATAGAATTATTTAATTTTTTTTGGAACAATTTCGCATTTTGGGGCGTCAATACAAGACGGACATTACATACGAGCAGCATGGAGGTATTTGGATGTTTTTTGGTGTGTCTTTTTGTTACGAAGAAAAGTGGTATCCATTTGCAACCGTCATATGGACATGCACTGCTACGCCAAGACCCCCTGTAACTCAGAGAAGCCACTCTGAAACTTGAACTTTGAATTTTGGGTGAACTATCCCTTTAATATCTCCTCCTTTTCTGACTTTTAGTTTGTCTAACTCTTCGGTTTATGACAAAACACCAACAGCACTAATGACTTTCCCATCAGCCTCCACTGCAATTTGGGTTCAGAGCTAATTAGCACACGGTAAACTACACATTAGAAAAGTCTAAATAGGACACAGCCTCGCATTAAAAAATCACTTTCATTACTTTCTTTCGCCGAATTTCTGGTGTTGGAAACGCTGCTGGTTTTAATTTGAAAAGTCCGTGAAGAGTTGTGTTTCAGTCTGAAACAACAGAAACTTTTGGAAACCATGACACAGGCGGGCGGCCATGTTTGTTTTCCACCACCATGAAGATCTTATACATTATCAATGGTCCGACCAAAAAGAGAAACCACCTGTAGAGGATATACCTGACAATCTAGACCATCTACTTCCTGTTTTCTCTGATACGTTTCCAGTCTACATACATGAATATGAAATCTAATTATTTTTTTAGGAGGGGGCGGGGGGAGTTATTTGACACAAAAGGTGCACTGCTTTCATCTTTTAATTCACAGCTTGGTTTTAAACTCACCTGCAGAGATTTTTAAACAATTCTTTCCATTTGTCATCCCCCAAAAAAAAGTTTTTCTCTCTGTCGGTTTTTTAATTTTCTTTGATTTATCAAACACTGCCGAGGAGCCTGTGGTGTGTTGTCAACTCGATAAGTGAACTCTAAGAATCTGGAAACTTGCTCTAGAAACATCTTGTATCTAACTGCAGATGTAAGGAGCGACTTGGAGAGATCTGCTGTGCATTGAGATGTGAAACTCTGCATCTCTAAACGTGGCTCTTCATGCCAAGAAATTCTACATGGCAGATGTTTCTTTCTTGTCTGTTTTTTTTTTCTGTTTTTTTTTGGCACGGATGAGACGCTGACGCCTCAGTCTAAGCCTCATTGTACTATCATGAGAAAATAAAACTTATTTTTGTGTATGTAAATGTCGAAGAAATGAGAGGATGAAGCGATCTGAAATTAGAAAGTAGATTAATAGGCCTACTAAACTCTTTCCGGGGAGATGTTAAAGCTGCAACATCTGTCCAAAGACATCAACTTCTTACCCACTTTATTAAAAGGTGATTAACGCATGACTTGGCTCAGATATAAACAGAGCGCTACTCAATGCACACTCTTTAAACACACACCTTTTGCAGACGGTGCCAAGATCGTGTCATCAAACACAGCTTAGCTAATGTATGTCCCCTGGCACTCGCAGCCCAGATGAGTGGAATACAAACACCTGTCTGCTCTACTTTTTCTGTGGATTTGTGACGCGGCTCCGAGGTGCCAGTCAGTTCAGCTATCAGCCGCTCTCTCTCTCTCTCTCTCTCTCCGCGCGGCTCAGACGCTTTGGCTGCGAGTTCATGGGTTCGCTGTTGGAGAGCTGTAGCGAAAAGCCTTCAGCTTCATGTGGCGTTGGGTAAAACCCCCAGTGACAGTTTGTGGATGCAGGCCCATGCAAATATGCTGCTGCTGCTGCTGCTGTTGTTGCTGCCACAGTGTGTTTTTCTGACAGGTGAGGATCAGTTTGGCCCGAGGGCTGGGAGAGATGGTCGTCCGTTACACAAACCAACACCGAGGCCACGAAGGCTGTAAAACATCTCCTGAGAGCCGTGTGCTGCTTAGAGACAGACTATATAGCCTATGCATACATGAGAATAGACTCGTGAAGGTGCTGCAGGGGGATCTCATGGGAAAACGTAGACATCAGATTCCCAAAGAAAGAGGAATCTTTGATGTTTTTTCCTGTTTAATCAAACCTCCTACGATTAAACACAGAAGGGAAAGACAGATGAATCGGATCAAAACACTGCGTTACAGCGTTTGTATTATACTTTGTTGTTGTGTTTTCTCTAAAAAGCCACTGACATTGACTTTTATCCCACTTCTATACTGTTTTTTTAGTTTTTTAGGTCATGAAAATGCCAACACCATGACTCAGATTGTGAAATGAAAGACCACAAGTTTAAGCAACAAATGGCAGTTGCTCTAAATATTTTAAATGAGTGTTTGATCTGTAGTCATAGACTTTCATTTTAGCTAATGAAACCAGTCATTTTATTTCCTTATAACTTCCTAAAAGGCAACTAGGGGTGTTTCATCGAGGGCTTCTTGCAGACAAATCTGCCATTTTAAGGAGTAGTGACACTAATTGTGTTACCTAGAAGTATGAAGCTGCAGCCTGGAGACACTTAGCTTAGCATAAAGCCTGAAAACATGAGGAAACTGGTATCTTCTTAACCTCTAGCCTATATCTTAGGAGGTGCTGCTGGCTACAGTAGCTGCTTCACTACTTCACTTTTAATGCTAAGCTAAGCTAACCCCCATCTGGCTTACATGGGCTACAAACAAGAAAACAATCTATCTTCCCAAACGAAAGCAGCAATAGCGTTTCAGGAACAGAAAGTTACTTAAAACACAAAGGTACATTTCGAAATAAATTACAAAAATTTGACGTTTTGACAGTAAAAAACCTTTTCTACTTTCCATTAGTTCTTGTTTTGCAGTTTATTTTCTGGTTCCAAGAACTTAGCTTCAGTTAACCGGTGCTGCATTCCTGTCGCACATTTTTCCACAGGATAATGTTGCTGTCGTTCTGCTGCAGGTGAAAACATACTTCACTCATGCAACCGTCCATATTTCCTTCTCCAGCTCTGTTTGACTGAAATCCTTAATGCTGCACCTCTCATGACTAAAACATGTCAGCTCACTCGTTTTCTCTCTTTCTCTCTCAGGTCGTCATTCATCCCCCTCTGACGCTGTCTGTCACACACTGAGGTTTATAGCTCGTAGCTGCTCTAAGAGTGAACCTGTGAACTATGTGCCACCTCCAGTGCACGAAACAGTCTGCAAAGACAATTTCTGAATCACGAGCTGGTGAAAAAAGCTTGTTTTCTCACAAGCTCGCTGCATGAATCACACAGAAATCAGTGTATTCAGAGCTGCTGGAGAAGGTTTAGTTGCTGTTTGTTCGTCTGCATATTCACATAAACACCCCGAGCGTTTTAAACTCATCTGCCTCCGAATCTCAACATAGCAGCAGCAGCAGCAGAAGGCTTGTAAGCCTGTTGCAAATGTGTGAGAGAAAGTGTATGTGTGTGTGTGTGTGTGTGTGTGACGGGGGTGGTGGTGGTGAGGGTTTAGGCACGTTGTCTGCTAGGCCGTCCAAGAAGCCCCAGGGCACCTCAGTAAAAGAGATAATTATCTTTTATCTGCTATGTTGTGACGGGAGATTATGGTTCAAATTTACGATTGTTAAGGAGACAATGCAACGCGAGGCTGCTCTTTTGAAAGTGGCGATGGGGTCTCGAACAAGTGAGAGAACTCCCACAATGCGGCGACAGCTCATCCCTCATGTTTCAGGCTCGAGGTCTTTCGAAAACAAAAGGCAAACGGATAAGAACAACAACAGCCACTTACTCTCAAAAAGGACTACACAAATCCTATAACAAATTTAGATGATGATACTACGCGTGTATGGGTATCAAAGTGATATCATGGCAGATCAAAGATAAAAACCAGACCACAATAAGCAGGCTCACTGTGCGGCTCGAAATACCTGTAGAATACCTTTATTTTTAGCCGAGATTTCCGTCATATTTATAGTGTGTTACAGAGAGTGCACAGTGTCTGTCGTAATCAAAAGTGAAGTCATAACAACTTTAAAACCTGGACTAGGTCTTTTATTTATTTAATTTCACTGCTGAATATGTGCTTTTTCCTCCCACTAGATATTACGAGCTTCACAGTTTGGCATTTTAGCTGAGAGTAAGATGAGATTGATAAGACTGTGTAAAATATGAAGCTCCAGGCGGTGTCTGCTGAGATTAGCCTGTAAGCTAAGCTACAGTTTATCTTAGCGTTAAACAAAGAGTGAAACTATAGCTAACTAGTGCTTTCCAAATGTTGTAAATCTGAAAATTAGCCTCTCTCAAGTTCACTAATTAACATGTCAATCAGTACAAAAACCGGTGGCACAACAAATTGAAGCTCTTTTATGGCTTCAATTTGTGTGGGCGTAAATAACAAACAATAGACAAGATATGGCCTAGCTTGTGTAAGGTTAGGGTGACCAGACGTCCCCAATTAGACTGTCCTGTCCCCAGTTAAAGCTGTCCCCGAAAATGTCCCCGATTTGAACGGGGGAGAAAAAGAAGTTGCGCGCAGACGTAAACTCCAGTTATTACAGTAGCAAACATGCTGACGTTACGTTTGCGGTACCCGGAAACAGAATATGTGGCAGAATTGTTTAGCCTACTTTTGGTTTCTGTGATACAATGTAGTTTGAATAATTAGCCATATTCACAGCGTCGCCATCTTTGCTTTTACACCGTTACTCGGGGTAGGACGATTCAGCGCCGTCACATAGGCTAATGTTACCGCTAACGTTAGCAGTTACAGCTAATCAGTCCCTACAGGATTTCGGGGGCTGTTTTTGTGATTGTTGCGGCCTAAAATGCCTGATTTCGCGGCCACATTTTGAAAAAATTGCGGTGCATGTTGCGATGTTTTAAGCGCAGCAAAAGTTGCAAAAAAAAGTTGCAGTTTTTTTCGGAATAATTAAAAATCACTTTCTTTGGACCACCACTCCGTCCCGACTCACCCTCTCTGCTGTGGAACTCGTGGAAAGCGCCGACGATTGGTCCATTTTGCGGAAAAGTTGCGGTGATTGTACAAAATTGCAAGGTCACACAAAATTCACGGGGACTTTGCGTTAATTGTTGCGATCGCAACATCGCAAATTCCTGGAGGGATTGGCTAATGCAATTGCGGGCGGCTAGCTAATTTTACTTTTTACTTTGAAATATGGCCCGATGTCCCTTTGGACGTTAACAACCCATGCCTTCCTTAAATCTGTATCAACCGGGAAAGCAGTTTATCAGACTCCCGACGTTTGTACGGCTTGCAGCCAGGGATGCATACAGCTTGTTTACCCACCCCGAGTGATGACGTAAGGAAAGATGGCGACGCTGTGATGGACAATTGTGTAGCCTATGAAAATGATGTGCCATACTAGTGGTTTCTAGTTTTTAAGCCATACTAAGGATATACTAAGCAGCTCTTGGCTCCAGCAGACATGAGTCATATTGATTTTCTCATCAAATTATAACAAGAAAGCTATAATGGTCAAAATACTCATACAAATTCTAATTCTTATAATATTTATTTTTTAGTTAGCTTACTTAGCCTATATCTTAAATAATACAGACTTGTCTAACAGACATAATAGACTGTTAAAGACACGTACTGTATGTTTTGAGTTTTAAATTGTGAAACTTTAGAGAAATCATTAACCCACAACACACGACCTGCTCCCCCCTACATGTGACCACACTGACACACATCGCTCCGTCCTGTAAAAACCAATATTACTCTGTATTTGCATGTGAAGAGAAACCGACCACGTCTCAGCCAGGGAGATGAAATGTTTGACAGAAACCATTGGTAGCGTAAAAGAAACGTGATGAAAGAAATAACATATCCTGTGCAAACAAGTTTCTACTTCCTGTGGTGTGTTGTAGAGCATTTTTAGCACTGTGGGGAATTTGTATGAGGTGTTTTTTTTTTCTCTCTGTTTACTTTGAAAAAGCCAAATTCCTACGCACGGCCTCATCTTCAAAGGTGTCATTATTATTTCTTCTGTTTTCCTTTATTCATGATATGAGGAAATGATACTGTTGCACATCTTTCTTCAATGATTACAATTGAGATTTCTTTGCATTTTAAGGAACAATTTTCTCTAAATTCCTCCGTGATGGTGACCCCCAAATGTGACCTGACCTGATGATAGCCGGGTGAAGATGGACTATTCTCGAGAGCCGATCATCACAGCCACAAATCTGTCATCGTCCTCACCTGAAAGACGAGAGGCAGACAGACGCAGGAAGAGAGGGAGACAGACAGACTGGGGGAGGAGAGACAGAAATAAGTGGCCTGTGTCGACGACGGTCCGGCGACCAACGATGATGACGAAGATGGAGGAAAGAGGAGAAGAGATCACGCAGAGTTCGTCCTCTCACCTGCATTACTGGCGAGCGAGGCCGGTCCGCTGCTGCATTGCTCTTGTGCACATCCACCCCACCACCACTCACCCTTGGCAGACGTCCACAGCCAAACACCAGAGGGAGGAAAAAAGGTCAGCCAGGGGCCATGGGGTCCCACCACGGGGCAAAGCTTTCCTCAATCCCTCTCTCTCTACACACACACACACACACACACATACACACTCGCTATTCCCATTCTCATTCCACATGCCCCCTTGACCTCACTATTAAAACACAGGAGCAAATCTCCTGATTGGTCACAGCGGCTCAGAAACAAATGATGCCAAATACCTGACTCCTGTATGGCCTTTTCTGCAGGGAGGCATGAGAGAGAGAGCCTCAGCCGCCGGATTTGGCATTCCACTTGTGCAAATATATTCCGATATTGGAAATGCAGTTAGCAACAACGACGGTCCACGTGATTTTAGGGAGGAGGTGGGGAGGGAGCGGGAGATTGAGGTTTGAGCTGTCCAGGGCCATGGGCGACATTTCAACAACGGCTACCAGAACAAATAATGTGAGTTGCATAAGAGGGAGATCAACTTAATGAGGCTGATGATGGACAGATGTTGATGGAATAAGACATGTGTTTAACTTGTGGCTTTGTCAAATGGATGAAAACGACGCGGGACTAGAAACCGGATGGTTTGTTTTGTTTTCTTAAACTCCAGCATCTCGTCATTATCAAAGGGGAAAACGCTTCCTGGATGTTTCAGGTCATCATTAGAATAAAAGGCTAATTATCTTTTATTTTGAAGCTGTTAGTATGGTGTCGTCTCTGCAAAGACTAAAGCTCCACTCTGAGTCACATTAGTGTAGCAAATACTTTTATTGAAACCTGCACAATAAACACACCAGAGCATTGGAAATACATCTTTAAAGGTTTTATCTGGGTTGTGGGTCAGTTTTTTCTTAGTTCCTTCACTTTTATTTTTATTTTATGTATATTTAGACGCTTTTGCAAATAATTCCATTCATAATTTCATTGTTTATCATTATATTTTTTAATTTCTCGGTGCACAACTCTCCTCACCTGTTTAAGGGGAGGCTACGACGTGCATTAAGTTTGGTTTGGAGTGTGATTCGGCATGCATTTATGCAGCTTTGTCTGGTTTTCTTTGTATATTAATGAGTGAAATTTGCTGCTTTTAAATCTCTGAAATGTTAATAATTGCCATTTTAATTTAGTTTTTATGGAGCGACAGCGGCTGATTCTGTGCAGACTGATTCTTAAGAGTCGTGGATGTTTGAATGGACAATTTCACACGTCCAAAGTGACAAGAAGGAAATCAGACGTGTGTTTATATTTAAGAATATCGTCCAGATATTTTCAGATTAGATTTCAGATCAGATCAGTTTGCCCTGTATTGAGAACACACGTCTCTCTCTGTCCACTCTGTGGTCGAAACCGACTCGTGCAGTTCCTCAAATTTTCCCAGTAGCTACAACGTTTGAATCATTTCTCAGCAGCAGACGAGATAAAACACACACAGTCAGACACACACAATGACACACACACACAGCACTTCTGGTCATGATGTTTGTTCGTGTGATGATTTACGGCTGAAGTTTGATATTCTAACCGGTTTCCTCACAGTGTTTGTCGTGACCTCACCGACGCGGAGAGAACAGCGATCCGTGACGTCAGGTCAGAGGGGAAACGGCTGAAGTGATGCTGTTTCCTGACTCATCGTCCTCTGCTGCGTGGGTGTTTGATGTGTGTATACACCGCTGCCTGCGTGTGTGTGTGTGTGTGTGTCAATGGGATGAGACAAAAGCCTCTCTGACCCTGCCATTTGATTTTTTCTTTTTTTGTTCCTCCGTTGCCACTGTTTATTTCAGCTCTTCCTGTTTGTGCTCAGCTGACCAGACGAGTCAAGTCGTTCCTGCAGCACATTGGGAACACCTTTCCATTTTCTTTTTTTTCTTTTTTTTCTTTTTTCAATGGCAAAGGTGTTGCTTTTGCTGCAGTTGCAGCTGTGGTTGTGGTGGGCGACGCGGTGGTGGTGGTGAGATGTGTCGGCACGGAGAAACAGACAGAAGACAGCTCTGGACCACAGCGCTAACATGTCAACAGAGATTAAACTAGTTTATTATTTTCAAAGAGGAAAAAAAAAAATTACGAAACAAAAAAGCAGTCATATTTTACACTAGTGATTATTATTAAATTTTTACAACCATTCAGTCTGCATAACATAAGGAAATAATTCTACATCTTTGTTTCTTTCGTATTTTTGGTACTCTGATTTATACATACAAATAACAAATACAGGAACTTTTTTCACAATGCATATAATCTGTGGGCAGGAAGAAAGTCTTTCAGGTGATCAAGTGTGGGAGTGCATGTGTGCGTGCGTGTGTGTATGTGTGTGTATTATTATGCATGTGTGTTGTTGTATGTGCACGCGTCAACACAAACCAATTTGCCCGAGACCTATAGCACATCCAAAGAAATAAAATAAAATAAAAACAAAACAAAAAAAATGAACAAAAATAAAATAAAAAAAGAAGAGAGACGCCTGCAGCCGAGCCGCTGCCTCCCTGCAAACTTAATGCAACACAATTCACGCAGGCAAAAAAAACCGAGGCCTGCCCTTTCTCAAAAGTCTCTCCCCGCGCTCGTCTTCTCACCTCTTCCCTCCTTCTCCTCCCTTCTTTTTTTTCCCTCTCTCTCGTTTGTTCCTCCGGGATTCGGAGGCGTCCTCTCCTCGTTCCTCCGGCGGCAAAGTCTCTCCACCTGCTGTGACTCGTACCCTTTCTCGTCTTTAGCTGCCCAGGGGCATATTTTCCTTTTTTTTTTTCTTACTTAATTAAAAAGTCTTCATTAAATGTACTGTATTTCATACAATTTGTACAAATATATTCAACGTCTGTCTCTCTCCTCATCCTCAGCGGAGGATGAAGAAGAGGAAAGGGGGGAGGGGGGAGGGGGGAAAGCAGAGGGTTGGGGGTTTTTCTGGAGGAAGGGTGGGTGTGTGTGTTTGTGTGTGTGTTCGGGGAGGGAGGGAGGGGGGCGGGGTTTCCTGTCACACAGGTGCAAAGGTGAAGAGAGGCGGGGGCTTTAAGGGGGGAGGGGCGGGGGCGTCGAAAAAGTTTCTGCTAAAGTTTCTGTTTCGTGACGTTTGTGTGGAAAAATGGCTTTTTGTACACGAGTGGAGCTCCGTGGTGGTGATGATGATGGCGGCGGCGGCTTTTTTTAGGGGGGTTGGGGTGGAGAAAATGTTCTTTCTCTTCAGGGGTGGGGGAAGAGGGGTTGTCGGAGGAAAAAAAAAAAAAAACAACAACACAACTTTTTTTTTTTTCTTCCCCTCCTGGAGGTCAGTGCGCCACAGTCTCAGAGTCAAAGTCTGCAAAGCATTCACATCGCAGAGGTACGCTTTGATTTTTATAAAAATAAGATACAAGTGAGGGAGGGGGGGGGGGGGGGGGGGCGAAGCGGCCGCGAGCCACGGAGAGGGGGGTGGGTGTTGGTTTGGGGGGGGAAATAGGCTGAGGAGCAGTCTGTTCGTCTTTTAGGGATATGATGGAAGCAGGTCAGCAGAGGTACCGAGGGCGGTGGTGGTGGTGATGAGGCTGAGGGTTCGGGGGGGAAAGGGGTTAAAGGGGATAGTTCACCCAAAATTACAAATTTCACTCATTATCTACTCACCCTCATGTCGACTAAGAGCTGGGAGGAGTTTCAGAGTCCTCCGTTCCTTCTCTGAGTTACGGGGGGGGGGGGGGTCCGTGCAGCAGTATTTGTCCATATAATGGTTGTGAATGGATACCAACTTTCTTCGTAACAAAAAGACACACCAAAAAACATCCAAATGCCTCCATGCTGCTCGTATGTAATGTCCGTCTTGTATTGAAGCCCCGACATGAGAAATTGTTCCGCCGGTCAGTGCAAATCACGCAAGATTTGCACTGCAAACAAGGTACAAGCTTGCTACAAACAAGCTTAAAATATAGACTTATTTAATTTTTTTTCGGAACAATTTCTCATGTCGGGGCTTCAATACAAGAGGGACATTACAGACGAGCACTATGGAGGTATTTGGATGTTTTGTGGTGTGTCTTTTTGCTATGAAGACAGTTGGTATCCATTCACAACCATTATATATGGACAAATACTGCTGCACGGACCCCAGAGAAGGAACGGAGGACTCTGAAACTTCTCACAGCTCTTAGTCGACATGAGGGTGAGTAGATAATGAGTGAAATTTGAATTTGATGAATGAAACTATCCCTTTAAAGGGGGGGAGCTAGGGGGGAGGCGTCTAACCCATGGCCGTCACCATACTGGAAGGGTGGTGGGGGGCGAAGGGGAGGCTGGAGGAAGGGTGCATGGGTGTGGGGGTGCTCAGCATGTGGCCTGAGTGCGAGAAGGGAGGGAAGGACGACATGTGGCGGGACAGGGCGGCCGGGCTGAAGCTGCTCTTGTCCATCAGGCTCTTGGAGAAGTCTTCCATGTTGTCTTGGGACTTTTTGCTCTTCTTGGACTTGCTGGACATCTTCCTGTTCCTGGTCTGGATGCCTTCCTTCTTCATGGTCAGAGGTCGGTTGATCTGCTCTCGAAAGGAGACAGAGAGAAGATGGCAGATTAGTACTTTGTCGCGGGGGTGGACGAGACTCACAGATACAGATACAGATACAGATACAGTAGATAGATATAGACATATGGACGCAGTCGTGTTTACGTTAAGCGACACAATAAGCGGGTGGTGTCACCGCGTCTCAAAACAAATCAGAGAAATGTGGCGCGCCCTGAGCTCTTTAGGGTTTTTTCTCTCAGACTCTTCTGCAGACTCGGGGCTTTTTGGGGGGAAAACATAATGATATGTAATGGAGTCCCATTACAAGACAAATCTGACTGTCCCATCCTGAAACACAACACTGTTTATATATACACTCTACTGTGTTACTGTGTATGTGTGTGTGTGGATTTAAAATGTTGATTCCTTTTAAGCTGGACTGTATCTGAGGCCGCGGCCGTGCATGCCAGAAAGAAAAATGGAGGGAGGGAGGAAGAGGAGGAGGAAAGATGGAGGAGGGTTGTTGGAGGGAAGATGGAGAGAGTGAGATGGAGAAGGAAGAGGAGAAGAAGGAGAAGGAGAAGGGTCCTGGCAGCTGATGTGCAGCCGCTCGACCACAGAGACACATGGCCATGACGACCGCCGGCGTCGGCCAAGTCCTTCTCTACACCCTCCTCCTCCTCTTCCTCCCCCTCTCCCCCTCTCCTCTCCCCCTCTCCTCCCTCCCTCCTCGACCGCGTGGCCGTCTCTTGGCCAAAATGGCCCCAGCTGCCATATTCCAGCATCGGTTTTAGCCGGGAATGAGAGCTGGATGAAGGAATTCGGGCTGTGGGCAGGATTATGAGGGGAGGTGGATGAGGCCGACTGGCTTCCTGATCTTTTTTTTTTTTTTTTCTGAGCGTGGGTTCTTCCCGGGGAAATGGGAACAGGGATTTCTTCCCCTCTCTCTCTCTCTTTCTCTCTTTCTACCTCGGAGACATTGGCATTTTTTCGCTGACTGGCCTCTGATTAGCAGAGGGCAGAGATCTCTCCCCTCCTCCTCCTCCTCTTCCTCCTCTCCCCGGTCCTTTTTAGTGATGTGGTTTCATTCTCTTAAGATGTGGCTCCACAGTGACTCTCCCTGCCGTTGCTTCTTCCAGCTCTGAGGCAGCGCTTGCTACGCCCACCTTTACAGCCGGCCATGGGCCTTCTGCTGCTGCTGCTTTGATGCTGAGACGTCTGACGCCTCACAAGAGGAAGCCTTGAGCCCCTCCGACCTGCGCTCAGACCACCACTAACACCACCAACACCAACACCACCCCCGCCCTCGCACATCAAAACAAAAAAACCATGAAGCCAGAAAGCGTTTCAGTCAATGACCACCGCAGAATACCCAGCGTACACCTCTCTCTGTCACATCCTTTCCTCTCTATCTCTCTCTGTCAGAGCTAACGCCGTATAACCACCTGAAACCTCAGCTCCCTGCAGAAGCTGCAGAGGTGTCGTTGACACGTGGTGAGAAAAGCCCCTGATTCCTGAGCACTGTCTGGGTGTGAACGCAACCCTCGCACTGTGATGGCAACTTCACTTTTTTCACACAAGTTTTCTATCACAACAACACCACACACACACACACACACACGGCTAAATACCATCAGGTGATCTGACACTGTCCCTTCATAGATACTGTATATCTACACAAAAACACTCGGACTAACGGCTAAATTCCCCGTGAAGAATGTGGAATTTGTTTCAAAGGGGATCGAGCTCCTCAACAGAAGTCTGGATTTACCAAAATAAACTAATTTCCACAATTACGAGGCCCGAGGTCGTGGTGAGTTCAAATGCTAATGTGTAACTGGGAAATATTATTATTATTATTCCTCTCTCTCTCTCCCTTTAACCTTTACTTGGTCCCAGTCTGTTTTCTGGAGAGCGCCGACACTATCTGCCAAAAGTAACATGGGAAAATGATTTAACAGGGGAGGCACTTTGCGTGACAAGCAAGGGGCAGCAGAGCAGGATACCCCACCCCACCTCCCACCCCCACCCACAATACCCCACCCCACCCCGACACGACACACTGGGAGGTGGGACGCAGGCCGGAGAGGAGATATGCAACCACTGCAACCGTTAGCCTCCTGATTATTATTATTATTTTATTATAAGTTTCAACCATAATGGCTGTTTGATTAGAAGTGACAGTTTTGTGCACAGGAGAGAGAGAGAAGGTGGGGGAGGGAGGGAGAGAGGAGGAGGGGGAGATAAACGAGTCCCTGGGGTTTTCAGATTGAGGATGTGAAATGATGTGGTGAGGCTCTAACCAACCCAAAACGAATCAGAGGGATTGGTGGTCAGAGGGGGGGAGGAAGAGGGGGAGGAAGGGGAAGGACTTCAAGTCCTAAGCGCGTAAGGAACCAAAAGGCTAGAAATAAGAAAGAAAAAAAAATCGGCCTAGAAATTAATCGAATTTTAATTAAGACCCCCCCTCTCCCCTCCTCTTCCTCCTCTCCTCCCTCACTACCTCCCCCCTCCTCCCCCTTCTTTAATATTCAAAAGCAGCGCTCGGCCCACTACTGCTGCTGCAGGCTTCCTTCACTTCGCTTTGCTCTTATACATTTTAGATTCCTACTTACTGCCAATAAATCATATTAATTCTACAGTATTTTGTTATCGGCCGTGCCCCGGAAATTCTCTGCAGGGACGAGCCAGATAAAATATGCAGGAGAAGGAGGGAGGAAGGGAGGAGAAGAAGGGGTGAGGGAGGTGAGGTGAGGAGGAGAGGAGGGTAAGGTGCCCAGCAGGATGTGATGATGATGAGGGAAGAAGGAGGAGGAGGAGAGGGATAAATATCCTGTGTGTGTGTAGATGTGATGCAGGTTATATAGAGAGAGGAGCTGCTGCAGCCCCCTCCTTCCCTCCTTCCCTCCCTCCCCCACTCCTCCCCCCCACCTCCAACTATGAAACCTCTATTACTTACATTGTGCAGTTTAAAGTAGAGGCCGCAGGCGTTACACACCGGGTCCCCGTTGGCGTTTCTCCGCCACAGCGTCGTCGTTGTCGTCTGACAGTTCGCACATGACGTCCCTGCCCGCCTGGCTGCGGACTGATACAGAGACACAGAGAAACGTCACATGACTGCGTCTAGGTCTAATCAGCGCTAATCAATAACTAGGTGGAGACGCCGACGTGCAGGGCTGCCATTGTGTTTTTTTTTTTTTTTTTTTTTTTACCATTACAATTTGGTGCATTTGAGCAGAATTAAAGTCAAAATATATCATTTAAAAACAATAGCCTGTATTTGATATTAGTGGGCGCGCATGTGTGTGTAGCTAATCCTGCAGCCCTGCACGTGGCATCAAATGCAATAAAAAAAAATACATTAAATACACTCATTATTTTCTACTCTAAGCTATTTTTTTTTTTTTAGAAAACCCCATTAAAACATGGCAGGCAGCAAAAGCTTTATTATGACTCTGTATAACGTTTTTTTTTTTTTTTTGCTTCCACTTAAAGCTGAGAATAGTTAAAAAATAAGGGACAAAAAAAAAAGAAAACAGAGCTGCCTTCACTGCAGGCTAAAAATAGCGTCACAGAGCACATACCTCCTGCAGAATAAATATTTACAGAAGACATAAAAGTAGTGCCTTGAAATGGGAGAGCTATTAAATCTGATTAAATTTCCCCCCTAAAAAAAAAAAAGTGCCACGAAG